>NC_060172.1:16068620-16191702 GCF_021292245.1 Micropterus dolomieu | reverse complement strand
CACCCCCCCCCCTGCCCCCCCCCCCCATAAAAGCTAAATGTAAATGCTACTTTGCTGTTTAAGTGTATATGTAGCGGTTTAAACGTGTGTAAGTGTGCAGTATACTGTGTATATTTTAAAATTTACTGAGGGAACACTGTATCCAAATAAAGTGAAATAGCGATGAAAATTAAAACAAGCAAAGTATTGTAAATCAAGTGATGGTAGCTGAAATCATATTGTCCATTACAAGTCAGTCGCTTCCCATGGTGCAGTAGTCTGTACTGTGCAGCACTCTGGTGGGACATCAAAAGTACAGATCCGAACTGAATCTAACTGAAATGTACAGTGTATCCTACTAAAGAAGCAAGAAATTCACAGAACAAAAAGAATAAAACAAGAATCTGACTTAACAGTCTACCTCGAGTCTCCAGTGCATAGATGAATTTTTTCATCACGTTGAACCCAATCACATCCAGCTGGGCCACTGATGGAGCAGAAGACCAACAGAATGGGAGTGAGCCGTCAGAGTAAAATGAGATCGAAAAAATATATTTTTGATTTACGTTTGCTTTGATTTCTCAGTATCTATTTCTAGCAATGTGCAAACCTTCTGTTCTAGAGATACTGAATTAAAAAGTTCAGATATTCTTTGGCCAAAACAAGTCTTTTGAATAGGCTATTTAATCAAACCCTATCGCTTCCATTAATTCAATCCATTAATTCAATCCAATTTTACTTATTTTTCTAATTCATAACAACAGATATCTCATTGCACTTTTCATATAGAGCAGGTCTAGAGCGCACTCTTTGTAATACAGAAAGTAAGATCATACTAAATAATACTGTACTCTTGAATAAACTGTTAACTGATACCAATTAAAGCTACTTACTTCCTTCAGTCTGGTTGTCTTTGTTCAGATTGTATACCTGCAAATAAAAAAAAGTTAAAAAAAAGAAAAACACACACACACACACACACACACACACACACACACTACTTCAAATATAAAATAATTTAAAACTAAGCCCAGTGAGGGCAGGTGAAATTTTTACATTACATCTGTAATCAACATTTTATTAAAGAAAAACACCATACACACCGATTATATGCTGTTAAGCTGTTGTTCTATGTGTGCCTTGAATTGAGTTGAGTTAGGCCTTGAATGCTTGTAAGCACATGCTGCTCATTTCAATTATGACAAACCTGAATACTTTGTCTAGGATTTATTAGGATAACGAGGAACATATAAGTGCCACATTTATTGTTGGCTTTTGCAATCTGCATACCATAATTTTCCATGGTAATGGTGAGAATACTTTGTTTAATTTAGGGCTCTGTGTACACCTTTATGCCTGTGCTCAATGTAAAAGTCAGTAAGAGTTAGAATTCATGTGTTTTACACATCAAAATAAAATAAACCAACTATAATATGGAAAAAACAGTAAATATAAATCCATCTGTGGCTGTTGCCTAGGCTTGTTCAGAACGAACTAGACATGGTGTTGCTGCTGCAGTCAGTGGTGAGCAGCCACAGAAGAGGGAAGTGTTTACGACAACAACAAAGGTCGGGTAAGCTTAAGTGAAACATGAGCACTAAGATTTCTTGTTTTTTTTACAGATTGTCTGAGCTCTGCAACTGCTTGTTCAAACTTGCGATGGCTTTATTGATGCTGATTACCTTCACACATGTTAACGTAGACATAAGCACGAGGGAGATGTTGGGACATGAACGTGACAAAATAAGAAGAATGGAAAGGAGCACTAACACACAGTTGTAGCTTTAGGGCGAAAAAGCTTTGTGTTAAGAAGGCATAAACCATGTGTTGGGGAGACTGGTTGTCAGTCAACTTTCCTATTAGGTACATAAACACCAACCTTATGTATGGGATAATGGCTAAATGCCAGCAGTTCCCAAACCTTTTTGGCTTGCCATTCTCTGTCTCTGTCTTTCTCTCTCTAATTGAATTCAATTCAGCTTTATTTGCATGAATGCCAAACAGCAATATTGCCAAAGCTTAAAATATAACACTAAAGAACAATTCATTTCATAGAGTTCCTTAAATAAAAATAAAACAGTAAAAGTGTGGTAACCGTGGTAACCTACCGGTTCTCTTCCATCCATGGCCTCCATCCACAACCTGCGGTCTTCTTCTGACAGAGCCTGCATGGTGATCACTCCCGACCTTCACACACACAAACACACAAAGTATATTTGCTTATCAGGAAAAGTGGCAACCGTGTCCCTTGGTTGGCTGCCCTGCTTACAAAGTAACATCATACTCTAACTCCACTACTTTTGGCAGTAACTAGAAATGTAACTACCGTTGTAATTACTTTTTCAAATTAAATAACACTACTGAATACTGAAATTGAAATGGACTTGTTTTTTTTGTGTTGATAGCAGACAAACACTATTCCCTAACACCTCCCCACTTTACGCCGCCGTAATGAATATTGTGAATCAATCAATTAGCATTACACTGCACACAAAGGCCGACCAAATGAGTTCGCTGTGTATATGGACATTATTTTTCCATCCTCAAGATCACTGACAAAAATATAATGTTGAGTTGTGGTCTATGTGCAAGACCTTTGTCTACAAGAAAGACTAGTAATTCTACTGAAGCACCTAGCACAACAACACACTTCTACAAAGCTAACTGCAAAAGACTGCAGTGGAGGAGCCACTCCATCCAAACAGCCACTACTTCCACTACTTCCATTTCATCATAGTGATAATGGGTACAATGCTATCAAATTAGACTGTTGTCCCACATTGTGCCACAGCAACACTAAAATAATACAGATAATACTTTAGAGACAAACAAACACACACCAACAGATGCACACCACACACACCAAGAATATAAATAAAAGGCACAATGGGGGAACAGGAAACAAGAGGGTGAGGAGAGATGATTTGATGGGGGAAGGCTGAAGTTGAGGAGGAGGAAGAAGAGGAGTGTAGGAAGTGAAGCACTGCAGGGGGCTAAGCCTGTGAGCACAACTAGCCATGATATCTGTTTTTCAGGTGTAAAACAAATGAGCACCCCCAAGTGTCTGCTGGCTATAATTACACAATGTATATTTTTTAAAGAATTCCCTGGATTGTCTGCGTCTTTTTCTACTTTTCTGCATCACTGTTGTGATGGAGACAAAATCACATAAAAAACATTATCTAATGTATTGTATGTGTGAAAAAAGTTGTGAATAGAGAATTCATCAAACTCCCTGATTTGTCCTGCTGCAGAATTAATTACACAATAGATTACATTTATATGAGATGTGATAACTGATGGTAAAGCTGTAAATAAATGCCTAAAATAGACACAGGAAATCATGGCTGTTGCATTACACTGACTGTGGTTAATAAAGACACACTTTGGGCTCTGAATAAAGGATAAAGTGAGATTAAGTAAAACAATGTGAAAAGGAACGGTCAATGGAAGATTGTGAACAGAATACAAAAGCAGTCAAATGACACACTCACTGACCTCTCCATGGCCTCCACATCAAAACAAAACCTCTTTTCTATCGAGTCAGTCTTCCTCCTGGTGCACGACTTGAGGATGAAGCTATCTTCATCTCCCTGACAAAGATAAAGTAAAAGAGAAAAAAAACATCATAGTTTATTAGTATCATTCTGATACGTGCATAACAGCGTGCAAGGCATCCAAATGCAAAAAACAAACTTCTGGTTATTATCACACAACAAGAATAGAAGAATCCTGAACCAACCAACTGATGTCATGGATGACATTTGAGATGACGGATGCTTTCTGACTAAGAACTCTGACAGATAAAGCGAAACACTAGGCCAGTTTTTAGAGTTAAGTACCTTTTAAATAAGAAGGACTCTCCTTCCTCTCATGTTGGAGAGCAACTGAAGCTACAGACAGAATTTTCAACTTGCTTAACTTCCAATTGGAAGCACGCCGAGATCATTTTGGCTAAAGACTTGCAGTGTGAGATGGGCAATGACACAAATCTCTGCAGGAGTTGGCTAACATGAAATGAGCTTGAAACTAAGAACTTTGGTGTTATAGTACATAGAAGGAAAGCCATCATACACTATCCGTGAGACACTAGGCTCTTTCACTTCAGGTAAACCAGTAACAACGTCAGCCTAAATGTTTTCTTTATATGGCAATCTTAGGTAACAGCCATATATGATTATTGCTAATTATGTATTTGGTCTCCTCACTAATGCGGTGAAGGTTACATCCACATAGGGCTGGGCGATATGGCCAAAAAGGTTATCACAAAAAAAAAATCATATCATTCGATTTGGTTGTTTGTCTATGTGTGGCCCTGCGATGGATTGGCGACCTGTCCAGGGTGTACCCCGCCTTTCGCCCGATGTCAGCTGGGATTGGCTCCAGCCCCCGCGACCCTGTACGCAGGATAAGCGGTTGACAATGGATGGATGAAGAAAACAAGTAAAATGTTTCGTTTTCCCTCAACAAAATAAATATCTTAATAGAAAAATTCAGTCGTGATTCAACTTAATTAAATCAAACATTTATTGAACATTTGTTAGATTGTTATTGAGGAAAGTTTTATCGTTATAATTATTAGTATTGTTTAATTGCCCAGCACTACATCCACATGAACAATTTGAGTAGTGTGACATATTGTAAGTCATTAAAAGTGGTTCAAATGAATTTTGAGGCAATTATCTTAAATTTCTGGCCGTCAGTATACTTTGGTGAGAAAATACATGAATCTTCAGGACATATTTGGCTATATTCAGTGAGAATTATAAATGTGTTCTTTTAAATTATTTTAAAATTATTTTATTTGTGTACATATTCTTTCTGAGAAAGCACCATATTTACACTCCTGCTTCATTAACATTCATACATGGAAAGCATTTCAGGCAGGTTTGATTCTCTAACTTTAAAACACTAATGGGCCCAGGTCATCTTCTTTAATCTATGATTGTCTATATGTTTTTACTTTCTTACTGTGTTGGAGCTGAAAGCTTTCCGTTATGTTCAGTGTTTCTACTTCCGTTAAACAACTCAAAATGTTCTACGACAACCTTCAGAAAACAGGCCGGAATTTGCATCAGCTTTGGGTTATTCAGTATGTAGGTGGAGATAGTTATAAAAGATAGCACTTTCACAAAATAGTTGCAGTCATGCTGCTTACTCACAACATCTTTGGCAATACTGCACTGTTATCTACGAAGGCTACTGTTGTGGGAGAAACGGTTATCTCTCTCTCTCTCTTTCTCTATGACTGTATGGGGGTGTAAAATGGTACCATGCGAAACCAAAAATGCACTTTGTCTGACGCAAGACTGACACAAAACACATTTTCTATTGATGATTTAAAATAGTTGATCAGTTTTCTGCTCACAAAGCTTCCTTTAAAATACATCTTGACATCATGTTGTGTATTGGGAATAATAAAAATAATAGACCCAAACACACAGTGAGAGCTTGTCATGCTCAGCAGTGAGCAGTGTGTGTTAATGAGTGTTGGAGTGCAGCCCAGTGGGATGACCTGGGTGAGAATCAACTGAAAATCAGACAACATGATGACTAGGTGTGGGTTTGTGTCTGTATATGAGTCTAAGTGAGTGGAACATTTGTGTGCACTTGACTGTGGATGTCTCTACTGCTGTAATAATATATGCAAGTCTCATGTTCTGTTTCTTACTAACATATAGATATGGTTAGCAGGACAAATGGATAGCCTTGATGTTGAGTCACATTTTAACCATATCTGTATATTTAAATGGAGCAAGCTACTCACCATTTTCCCTCCTGATTTAGGGTCAAACAGGACCATGGTGACTTTCTTGGGCTCACGATGGTACGTACAGTAGTACTTCACCCAGGTGGACACAAATGAGCCTGAGGGAGAGAGAAAGAAATGTAAAAGGAGGAGAGAGAATGTTAAAAACAAAAAACACAGGAGAAGAGAAGGGAAAAGAGAAAATAGGGATGTCAAATGGTCAGAGAAAAACAGAGACAGAGGCAGGAGGGGGGGACAGGGTTACAGCAAAAAAAAAGGATGAGTCTTAATCATTCCTGCTTTAGTGCTAGATGTTACCATGGTAACTGCACGAAGTCAGTGCTGCTGTCACGTCTCCAACAGATCAGACTTGACTTTGTCAATTGTAGGTTAATTATGGTTTGTTCTGCTACTCTGGTGTGTGTGTGGGTGCATGTTCCATGGCACTGGAACATTGTCAATTGTTGTTGTACTGTGTCCTCATTGTAAGACTTAACATGTACACATACGCACGCGCACACAGACGTGGGTTGATACGTACGCTTCTCTTGTACAAACAGGTATCCCTCCATGGTATGCTGGCTGACACTTTTGTGTTCATGTGGATTCTCTTTCATCTTCCTCATCAGACTCTCCACCTCCGACCGCGTGCTCTCAAAACGGTTCCGCGTCTGTCAACACAAGCACAGAGGAGACAACGCCTTAGGCCTTTCTTTGACTGGTCTAATCCGATCCTAAGTAATCTTGAACTTGCAACAACAGCATAAGCAATGTTTCGGAAGAGTAAGAAATACTTTCTAAAAAAGCTCTTTTACAAAAAAAAAGGGATTGCGCAGGGATCTGCAATTTAAGATGACTCTGCAAGTTACTGTTTGACTTTTGAATTCCTTTCTGCCTGCAGCCTTTTCACATGGCTGTGCTAATGAAGCTGACCTGAATGACCTTGGATTTGGATGCCCTTTGAACTTTCACCATGAATGCTTCAACGTAGCATTTTGGGTGAAGTATCCTTTTCAGTTGAAGATTACACCTAAGAAAGTGAAGCCCTTTAAACTCTTTCTGTCAGTCAAAATCAAACCAAATCTGGAGGAGACGGATGACAAGATAATTATAAGAAGCACTGATGGACAAACACAACACATCAGTAATTCTGCAACTACTGTATGGTTTCTATTTTAAATCTATTCTTTTTTGGTTTTCAGATGTTTTTTTACTTTCACAAATGTTTATTTAATTGCATGACTCAAGGTTACGGGGTGACCTTTTGCTTTGTGTGTGGTTGAGCTTACATTCTGTATGCTAATGGTTAGATCAGTCTTGAAGTGGTTGAAGTCCTTTGCCAGCTCATAGCCGTGGTGATAGTAGGTGAACAAGCCTTGGAGAAACGCCAACAACTGGGGGAAACAAAAGCAGCAAGAAAGTGAAGTAGATAAAGTAAGAGATAAAGATAACAACATGGAGAAAGAGAGAAAAGGACAAGGAAATGTAGATGAGGAAGATACATGCAGTAGTGTGAGAAGACAAAGAGGAAAAGGATATGTGGAAAGAGTGGAAATATAAGAATGTAGAGGAGGAAAGCATTGAAGAGTAAATGTTCAGAAGGAGGACAAAGTACAGAAGGCAGGGGAAAATTGGGTGGAGGAGGAGGAGGAACAGGAACGGGAGGAAGAGGCGAATAAGTGGACATTTTATTTAGCAGATTCATAGAAGAAGTTAAGAGAATTTACAACTATGTATGTACCAAAAAAGACAAAACTTAAAAACAGAGGCAGTAAAATATACATATTTTGTACATTTCCAATGAGTTTAAAGTCAGGTTTGTGTGGTGTGTGTGCAACAAATTTATTTATTTTCTCAGAAACTACCACTGAGGTACCAAAACCAGCAGGCAACAACAGAAGACTGTGACTGTAGTGAGCAGCTGCTGGGTGTGGATATATCAAAGTGAGTAAGTGTAATACAGCAACTTTGGGGGAAAGAAGAGTTTAAACAGGCATATTCCGTAAAAGAAAAAATAACAAAAAAACAAGTGCAATCTTACAGGCTCCACAAAGTCAAACATCTTCCGCTCTTGGACCTCCTGCACCTTGAAGACGTACTCCAGCGAAACCTCGTAGAAATGCTGCCGTACATTATCTACCTGGTTGTCTGCCTATAACGGAGAAGCAAGTTAAGAACAGACTGATATTCATTGGATAAAAAAAGACAAACATTACCAATCAGGTGGGAGAAAGAAAAGAGATGTCAACTTTGACACAACATCTTACCTCATGTAGATGTGACTCTTTCTTCTTCGCTGAAAGGCTAAGGTGCTTCTCCAACACTGCACAATACTTCTCTGTCTCTTTGTCATATTTTTTCTTGGCTTCCTGTAACAGATAAAAAATTATTAACTTTTATTTTGGGTGATAGACAGAACAATCAAGCTTTATCTCAGCTAACTCAACTCCTGTGCTCCTCCTTAATTCTCGTCATATTAACATGGTCTCTACAAGTAATTTGATCAGTGACTACCATCTGCAATCAACCACAGCCCAAAACTGACTGAGCTGCTGGTTGGAGAACAGAGAGCAAGGCAAACTTCATTTAATGTGAATTTCTGTTAGCTTTCACATGATATTTTCCACTTTTCAGGGAGTCCAGTATGAAATTGTTCCTCCGGGGAGCACAGCTGCTTATTAAACAACAGACTGTTTCATCACAGCTGAGATCACTGACATAAGAGACAGTCAGATGGATAGATGGTAAACCAGGGACAGATTGAGCAGGGTGTGTGTTTCTTAAAGTTGCTGGACTGGAAAATACTGAGAAAAACTTTAAAGTGTCCAACAAGATCAACAGACCCAAAAAGGGAAAAAGAAAAAAAAACACACCCGTTTTTTTTCTGACCATGTTCTAATGGTCACGTTTTTCATTCAGCTTGAATCTAATTCAAGCCAGCAGACAGGGGAGATAGATATGGTAAAGAGAGACAGTGAGGAGAAGAGGAGAGAAGGGAGCACAAAAACAGCGGAAGGGCAGATCAGGGTGGGCCTCCCTATGACAGAGAGGCCCTGGGGTATTATTACTGTACATCTGCCCTGGCTTGTTAACATTATTGCATTTCTTTATCTCAAAGTCATGACATGACCGAGCTGGAGCTTCAGAATGAACCTACAAAACACTGTGCAGACTAGCAGATTCAGAATATTTGTGTGTTACCATGTCAAATAATCAACAATCAACATTTGAGTTAATTATTTAAGTGATTTATCAAAGGGAAAAAAAGCCAAGCCTTCACTGGTTCCACATTGTCAAATGTGAGGCTGCTGCGTCTCTGTTTTATGCCACTGTAAATTGTACATTTTGGAGTTTTGGTCTGTTGGTAGAACAAAACAAGCTGTGAGAAGACGAGAAACTGTGGTGTAATTGGTTTAATACCAGTTAAACCAGTGCACACGTGAAACCAGTGAGCCAAACTTCTGTTGCCAATTATATTTTATTTTCATCTTAATTTTACTGATGTCAGAATATGGCGATATAGTGTATTCTGTAAGACTATCCTAATTTGCCAAACATCAGAGATGGTGCTGTATTGTATTATCTGTGGTTATATTATGGGGTGGTGATGGCGCAATGGTTAAGATGCCTGCCTCTGGTGTGAGAGACCCGAGTTCAATCTCAACCTCTGACATAGCTACCAATTATAAGTCACTTTGGATAAAAGCGTCAGGTAAATGTATTAAACAATTGTAAAAAAAAATAATGATGGCTGAATTCCATTTAGCCATTATTGTTCTTGCTGGCTCACTGTCACACTGTCTTGACTTACTGGTACACTTGAATTAAAACAGAGCCACCGTTAATGTTATCAGTAACACCTGTGCTTGTCCTACCATGACTATAAGTCAAAATGTCGGCTGTGGAAAAGGTCAATTTGGGTGAATGTTGTAAATCAGTGAGCTGTGCTGTTTTATGGTTCTCCTGTCTGGTTATTTGTATTCATGTAAGTTTGTTTTTCCAAATCCTCTTAAAAAATAATGCTTCGTCAGTCTGAACTCTGACAAGCAGATGATGTCAACCTTTGTTGCAGTCACATGACACAGGTGCTTCATTGTCAAGCCAGTTTAAACAGCAAGAACAGTCCTCAGGGCCAGAGGGAGGAATGGACAGCAGCTGCATAACGCATCAGAGATGAACATTCCTCTAAACAACAAGGCCTGTTTAGACTCCCTCTATGACTTTTTCATATTCACTGTGGAAAACATCCCTGCTGCAACCCTCTCCTGTTTGTCCCTTAATACAGTTTTCACAACATAACTTTGATTAAAAATACATTTAAATAACCAACTGAAGCGAGCTTGACTGTCTGACGAAGTACACAGCCAGTATAAATGAGGTGTTTCATGTTTAACAATCACATTGGTTTAATTTACTTCCATCCTCAGCCAGGAGGTGGCAGTCTCCTCCCAGTATGATTGCTAAGTGATGATTTTCTTCTTCAATTTCCAAGAAGATTAAAGTACATGAAATTTTTTGATATGGATCATGTGGTGCCATAAGACTCTCACAGCTACACTCCTCTGTCATGTCAACAATTACTAGGATGTCCCACTGAAACATTAAGCCAACCTATGCATATCACTCCATGCCTGTTTCTGCAAACAGCACATGGCAAGAAACTTTTTTGTAAACATTCACTTCAATGGTGCATTTTTTTTTTTAGTTCACCACAGTACCAAAGCAGTGTATCATTAAACGTATTCTTAACAGAGGCAGTGCCTGCTGTGCCTTGCATTGGGCTTAGCCTGAAACACTACAGCATGGTTAACAGTGGCGCTCTGATCAAGTGTAAATGTGTCAACTTAAACAAGTTGTTATTTAAATTCACAGAATGACTGGTGAATGTCGATGCACACAGTAATCATCAAAATGGCCACATCAGAATCTCATTATCCTCCAACTCTGCATAATTGAAAGCAAAATAAATGACATATGAATTTTAATAATATAAACAATTAATTTAGCTCATGTGTGTGTTTATTTAGGCAATTCTTCACAGTTGGACCCAGTTCATGACACCATTAACGCCTCTCCAAAATCATTGCAGCAGTAGTATTTGTTTTTATACAAACGATTTGCATGAATTACACTGCGAAAACCTCAGTCTTCTTTAAATAAACTTTTATATAATACACAACATACTCACTGTACTTGTCCTAAAACTCCTCTTGTGTTAGAGGACTGCTGGCTCTGGAGGCTTTAGGACAAGGTAAAACTGTGTCAAGGGAAGATGCTGTCGGGTCTTTTAGGGCTAAACTGGGATTAGTACATCGCTCATGGTGACCTAACTGCACAGATTATGCATTCACTTCTTAATCTGGCCACCATGGCACAATCAAACAATGACCTGCTGTAAAGGGGTGGATTAGCAGAGCACACACTAATAATAAAAGTGCATGTATCAGGGGAACCCCTGTGGCTACTCATCAATGTCCCATGGCCAATGACAGCATAAGTGCACCATGACCTGCTGTAAGAAGATTTGAACACTCCAACATGCATATTTATTTCATGGGGTAAGGGATTACCATAAAATGTAAAGTATAGTACTTATCCGAGTATTGTAGAATGTTAAACGTCTACAGTGCAAAGTTAACATCGTCCTGTTTACCAACGTGCTCACTTTTTTTTTTTATGTTCAGTGTTTCCATACCCCCCTGTACATTCAGTCAGGGACAGGTACAAAAAGATTTATACACACTGAAACACTAAAACAACACCGGCCATGCCATGAGGGAGCCATGCTGGCCTAGGAGACCCCCCAGTGGGAATCAGTGATTTATGGCAGGATTATGTATTCCTCTAATCTCCTATCCAGGCCATGTAGTGATAGTTCAGACCTTGAGAAGAGGAGGGAGACCTTGAGACATGCAGTAAATATTATCTATATACTATAGATATGCATTTCAAGCCTGTCTTAAAAGGACTTTCCCAAATTCTCTTAGTGAAAGGCCGATGTGTGGCAACTGGTGAACTTCACAATAGAGCATTTAAGGTTTCTTTAACACCAACAGGTCTGCAATATAGGTAGAATGAAAACTAACCATGCCATGATACAAAAAAAATCTTTAATTTAATTCAGTGTGTATAAAATTATGATCACTGAATATAAAAGAAGACAGTATGCCAAAATGACAAGTGATATACTTTATATTACAGTATATGGAACATCCCTATTAACTTTCAAGGAAATACTGTAATTATCCTGCCTTTAGGAAGATCTCACTGGAACTTTAATATGTGCCACTAGTTTTAATGAGAGCCATTTTTCTAGCACTGCTTTGATCAAATCATTTCAAGGAAAATTACATAGACAAGAATACGGTGACTGCAAACTATATGGGTCATTTAACCTAGATCTATAAATAAAATAAAGACACTCTCCAGTATTAGCAAATAAGAAACTGCAGCATAATGTCAAAAGGGTGATGTGAAGGTACAGATGTGGCTGAGGCTGCAAGCTTTTCACCTGCAGTTAAAATGTCAGAGGTCGCACATCAATTACCACATCCAGTGTGCCGAGATCCAAAATCTGATTGGATGAATCACATTTGAGGATCCACTGTAGACTATTTAACTATCAACTATATGTTCTGAGTGGTGTTGTGTCTGCCAGTGACATTCTAACAGTGCAGAAGCACTGAAAGGATTTCATTGATTTACTGATTTATGATTCACTGCCAGCAGATCAATACTGATGAACAGTACATGTGCATCACCAGTCCTGCGGCTGGTCACTGTCGCCTGCTTACCTTGGCTGCACTGATCTGTTCTTTCCTGAACCGCTCCAGTGGCATAATCAGCACATCGTTGGCATTCTCAATCTGGGGGCGCGCACGCACACACCACAAAAAGCAAGTACATATTACTGTATTACATAAATCTTTAAAATTACAATGTTACTCACATAATTTTCTTTTAAATTATAATGATAACACTTATTAGCAAACTGAAACCATCATAGACCTCTGAATTTAGGAGTTCAACATAGTTCCCTTGGTCACAGGGGAACACAAGCCAAACCTAAAGCCTATTTGTGAATATTACACTATATGATGCCAGACATGACAACATTGTGTAGGAATGAAAAAGGACAAAATGTTTTACTTTACAAGATTCTAAAAATTAATAACCTGTCCTCTAAATCCATTTGACTAGAGGCGTCAAAGCATTTGCTGAGTAATGCAATAACACAGCTTCCACTCCCTACCATCAACCACCTATAGTATTCCTTAATTGTAAGGAAGGCTACTCACCATACGTGTCCTCTCATCCTCCAGGTTCTGTAGGACTGCAGCAAACTCCTGAAGAGACTTGGCTAAGGACATTCATGTTGGTAGAGAGAGAGACAGACATAAAAGACAAGAGATAATTGGACAGAGAGGCAGAGGGGTAGAGAGAAAGCTGGTATTTTCAATAGTGATGATGAGAGACACAAGTACAGGCAAATACAGAGAGAAACAGAGAGAGCGTCTGAAGAAGAAAGTTGGTACGAGGTGGCGGGGAGGTGGCGGGGATGAGGCTTTGTTTCTGCTCTTGGATGTCTAACAATTTTTTCGAAACTCATGACACAGCAGAGTAATTAACTGGAAATGAAACCGCAATTTATATGGTTTGTTTCTATAGTGCTTTCACAGTGAGCACAGCTCAGTGCTTGTTTCCCTGCTTGGCAGGCGAGCCATGGCTACATTGTTTTGGGTCAGAGTTTCCACTTCAGTTGCCTCTGTCCCTGTCCAACACTTCTCACACACACACACACACACACACACACACGCATGCACATAGACAGTGGAGCTCAAGTTTGTTCCTTAATTATCACATAACACACAGGCACACACTTACACTCACTCTGCTTTCCAACATGAGACTTTACAGGATTTGGTTCTTGGAAGTTAGATTCAACTATAAAGGAGCAGAATCTCAGGACTATGCAAGGAATGCATTGAAAAATAGTCCAATCCTTTAATAAAGCTCATAAAATGAAGTCAAACCTTTCAGTAAGCTCAGACACACATTCTTAATCAATCACGTAGAATTTAAAAAATGTGATACTGAGAGAACAACAAGGAGGTATGAAGTAGAAGTACAAGAGATAAAATCATCAGAGGCTATTTTTAACATTCATGTATAAGATAACTTCTGTTTAATTAAGGAAAGTTATTTACATTTCAAATTTTATTTAATTACATAAATACATTCTCTAAATACGTAACATATGTATGTACTAGTGTATGTATGCTTCATTATTTACCTCTTGCAATTACCCCTTATGTAATTGTCTGACCTTGGAAAGCACTTTCTGCTCACTGCTTTAAAAGTGCTCAATAAATAAAATTAAAATCATAAATTGATATTAAATCATCATTGTATCGGAGAGAAGAAATGAGTTTTGACGAGATTATGAATATCTTAAAAACAACAGTGCCGTGGTGCAGCCCACTTGAGCAGCAAGCTGTTCAGGAAAGATAGCTTGGGTTAGTTAAACAACAGCAGTGGGTGGGTCAGGCCAGTGAGAAGCTGCAGCCTGCACAGACAGAGCCAGGCGGCATGAGAGGGTGTGGTGACTGCTGTATGTTTCACAGCAATCTTTTACACAATAATCTTGTGTACAGCAATATGTTTATTAGGTTTAACTCAGCATTACATTTATAACATTGGCTGTTGATCTTGAGTTATCTGCACAACAGATGCTCCTGATGCCACTGGACAAAAACTACCAATTGATTGTTTCACAATCACTGTTTTATAACATTGAATGTTACAATGAGAACAGACGAACAAAGGTGAAAAATAAGGACTAGGCTTTTGCACAATTTGACTAGCTTCACTAGCTTCCATGTGTTTTTCCCAAATCCAGTGAAAACATGGAAATGAAATAATACTTATATAAAAGAAAGATGACAATATGATAATACTTAATTAAAATCACAAGACAAATGATCAGTCAAGTATTTAGTTTTTCTGCCAATGTACTCTTGTTGCACTACCACTAAACTGTTCATTTGATGCTGTAAAGGATTTAAATGTGAGGTATTTAAATCTTTCATCATGCACCAAAGTCACAGAATGGCCTGGCAGTTATACTGATATGACTTTTCACAATTTGCAAATAATTTCCTCTTGATGGCATTCATCAAAGAATAAGCTTTGTGCTAAAAAATTAATGGGCAGATTCAGGGCAGATGCATAATTTGAGACTGATTGTTATGGCTTCCTGTATAACAGCACTGAAAACCAAGCTGGCCTCAGAGACAGTACTGATATGACTATAGCGACTATAATGAGAGAGCATTGTCGACCGTCTATTTACAGGCTATATTGGATTTCATATCAGCAAGCTCACCTATGCATATCTCATCATCTGTCTCGGCGTCTCCAATACACTGGAATTTAAATTCGTTGAGCGAGTCAGCAAACTTCCTCTTGGCTGTTGACAGACCTGCAGAAAGTGAGGGAAAACAAAAAGAGGCCGTTAGGTTTACTGAATGACACTTTAGAGACGGCATGCTTTTTTAGCAAAAGCTATTTTTCATGTTTAGAGCGCCTTATTCTGTGGGAGGTCAAAATGATTCAACCAGCAACTGTAAAGACTCATATCAAGCGTCCCATTCTTATTTTTAACTTTGGTTACCTGACCTAAAAGAGAATATCACTGTTTGTCCTGATTACCTTTTTTTTTTTGCATGCGGTTACTTAAAGTGAGAGTGAGAGGAAAGAGGCTAAATGCATACAGGCGGATATTGTGAGTGGATCCCAAGTGGCATTAGTGATGAAGGTTGACAGCTCCTACATTTGTGTGGAGGGGTAGGGGTGTGTGTGTGTGTGTGTGTGTGTGTGTGTGTGTGTGTGTGTGTGTGTGTGTGTGTGTGTGTGTGTGTGTGTGTGTGTGTGTGTGTGTGTGCGCGCATGCACTGAAAAAGTGCAAAAAGTTCCATTAAACTTAACTCATATTAGCCCAGTGAGGCAGTGAAAGGCCTCGGACAGATGTATGGCTTTCAAATAATACATGAGGCGCTAAGAGCTCCTAGGAGACAGACACTCACAGCCAGTTTGGCTTCCCCTCCACTTAAACTCAAGGCAGGGCCACCTTCACAACAATATTTCCTGTTGCTGCATCGGCCAAGGTCAGCCACATACAGGAGACTGTTCATAACTCTTTTAGAAACTGCATATAATGAGGAGCAACACACACTGCAACAAATAACTTGTCCTGACAGAATGAATCAAGGAGTGACAAGCTTTTTCTAATGATGACCATCTTTATTCATGCTTTGGCTAATTATTCCCTCACATCCATAGTCAAAGAAGAAAGAAAAAAATAAGAATAGTATGATGTGGTCAACACCAGCAGTTCACAATCAAACCTATTTCAGTGGCGTTTTGTATACTAATAGAATTACTGAATAAATTGATAGAATTTAAAATTAAATCCAGGCAAAGATGCAGAGAAATAAAGAGTGAAAGAAAAGAGGATGGATCAAGAGTCTCATGGAAAGACAGATGGGAGTCAGGGAAAGGACAGTGAGTGTAGAGAGAGAAGAAAGACATGTAATTGGCCATGTTCGTGTGTGTGTGTGTGTGTGTGTGTGTGTGTGTGTGTGTGTGTGTGTGTGTGTGTGTGTGTGTGTGTGTGTGTGTGTGTGTGTGTGTGTGTGCGTGCGCGTGCGCGCGGGGGGGGTTGGAAAAATCTGTTGTAGCTTGCCAGTCTGAGAAATAAAAGACAGGCTTAGGAGCTCCTGCATATGCTGCCAGAAACACACACATGCTGGCAAACATAAATGTGTACACACACACACACACCCCTCACTGTCTCTCTTGGGACTGAGTCAGAAAAACATCGTAGGATGTCAGTCGGCAGTGAGTCACACTGGCTCTGTAGCGTCAAAATAACTAAATTATAACCATACTGAGGCCACGCACACCTTGAAGGATAAACTGTGGTTTTACAGTACAAGTGTCCAGTAAAGAGAAAAAAGTCAGTTCTTCTAACAGCATCGTAATACCCTGGATTTTGTCAGGATTTACAGCTAAATTAATATACATAATTTATTAGCACAAATCACCTGTTCATTTGTTATATATAAACCCTTACTTAAACAGGAAAAGTCCCATTGAGACACAGTCTCTTTTAAAAGGGGGTCCTGTATTTATTGAAAGCTTATCTCAAAGAGGTAATACGTATTCAATGATTTTTCAGTCTCTGCCTGCAAACAAGAAACTGCTACAAGTCTGACATAGCCTACGATGGCCTGTAGTGGACATGAACACTGAAGTATTTCTGAAATGATACAGCAAATGGGTGCAGTTTTTGCTCACTTGTGGCATCGTACTCCACTGTTGAGACAAATGAAAATGTGTTTAGGTGTGAGTCACCATGGTGTTTCTGTTAACATCCTCAGCCGGAAATGTCAGCACCTGGCAATGTCATCTGTGGGATACTAATAGTGACTCAACAACCAAGTGGAAGCTCAGACGTTTCAGGGAATAATTGTACCGTACTTGTTAGCAATTCATTGTAACTGATTATTTTATTGCAGGAAATAAATATGAAAGAGAAGGCAGGCAAATCATTATATTGTATGTTTTCATAGCAAAAGGTGCAGCATAAAGTGATAATCCAAATAAACACACCTTTTAGGCTTAATTGTTGTTAAATTGTTGTAGAAAGTTTGTAGTGACTGATACTTTATAACAGTATATAGTACTAGTATCCTACTAATTATATACCAATTTGGTGTGATCTCTGTATCTCTTTCATATTAGGTATAAAACAGTATTACATCACATTACTAACAGTATCAAACCTTTCATATGTGATGCCACTAAAGTTTCATGTCACACATATTTCACTGGTTGCATGAGTGCATTACTTTCAGCATGCGTGGCTTCAGTGATGACTTGCGCTGTGTCCACTCTGCATGCTCTCCTTCATAAACATCAAACACATCGCAGGCCAAGGAGTAGAAAAACGGGCATTAAAAAGAAATTAGGTCCTCAGATATACTTTCACTGTTATATATCATCAGTTTGATTAGATGTGTATTCTGAAAGTTACTGTACAACAGTAAAACAGTCCTCCACTTCTACTTCATTTTATCATTTCATACATTTTGTTTTCCCAGCAGCAATTGGTTTCAGTTGTTCCGTTGCTAGCATCAACCACTACTGACACAGTTCCATAGCAGCTTATCTGACATTGTTATAGCAACATTTTTTCAGATCTGTGTCCAAACAAATACTGGCAGGCATCTTTTATCTACTCATCAGATGCCACTGTTGGAGCATTATCTGGAGCTACCCTTTCATTGCAGCTGTTTTGTGATTGTTGATTTGGTATAAATTTAGTTTTCTTACGATCTTCCTGCCACCAAAGCTAGCCCCTATATTAGCTGCCTGGAGCTAATGTGGTGCTAAAACCGCATTCTAAATAACTGTTGAATTAAGCTACTGTTGGGATAACTGTTTATCTTTTTACATTTATTCTTCATTATTATGGACATGATATATATTTTTACTAGATGACTGTGATGTACATCCTATTAGAACTTAATGTTGATCTTTCACTGGTGATCCTGTGTTTCTTCCTGACACGAAGCACAATGTAAATGTTACTACAACACATTTTTATTATACCTTTGGTCTAACTCTTATTTATGGAACTTTAATGCTTTCATCATTACATTTGATGTCAAGTAGTGTTTTCCCAGTTTTTACCTTCAGTGAAAACCTCAAAGGCAATCTGATGTCTTTAGCCTTTATTGGAAGTGTGTTTTGGCTCACTGGTTTTCACTCACTCTCCCCAAAAATATTTTGGTGGTGATGTTTAGACCCTGAATGCACCCATGAATGCAGAGTGCTTCACTAATACAACAGCTGCTTTATCTATAGCTTTTAGTGTAGATTTTTCCTTAAATAGCAATAAGCTTAACACAAAATATATTGATGCACTGCTTGGTTTGATAGTTCATGGTTTATTGTCGCTGCTAAAATGAAACTGAAAACTTTATTCCTTATAATGTTTTTTATTTAAGTTTGCATGAACTCCCTTAAAAACAGGCAGACATGGATACTGTCAGTTCATAGTTGAACAGCTAAGTCATAGACACACTGTATTTTATTTTACTTTACTAAACCTTTAATTTAGCAACGAGCTCAAATTCATGTGGTCGTAAATTTAAAAGCACCTTAAGTAGAGCATTAAAACATTTTTAATAGATTGTCCCCTAAACTTAAATACTATATACTGGCAGAGGCACATTAGGTCAGACAATTATATTTTTACGTGGGCGTTAAAAAGGACAGTGCTCACCGCAGATTATTCAACAGTAAAATAAACACCAAAGGTTTACACTGATTCTGAAAATAAACAGTAACTTAAGAGTGAACTCCTTACAGTAGATTTTATTTTAGGTGAAGAGTCAAATAGTACGACTGCATGATCTAGAAGAAGTCCATACTGTATTTCGTGCATACTATGATGAATTTAGAGTGTCTTTCTCAAAATGGCTCAACTTAACCCTGAAACAGCCTGGTACACAAACGATCAAAAATGTAAATGGTTGTTTAATAGTGGTGTCTTAAAGCTAGCTAAATTTGTCTCAAAGGCAAAACAAAAAAACTAAATGGACTGTCGTGTTCACAAGATGGACCATTTATTCTTAAATTTTTTCTCATTTGTAAAGTTTCAAAATCTAAAATATACCTTTTAATTCATACATTTTGCTGCGGACATAAATGGCTGAAAATCAAACTATGTAAATGATGGAAGTTGCTTTTTGTAGTATAATTTAAAATGTATGCACTTCATTATGGTTTATAATAATGTGTGGTAGCTTAATTTGTCTTTCCTTCCTTGTGTTCAGATCATTGCAATAATTCAGCAACAGTAACCGTAATCTGTGCAGTGCGTGCAGAAACTATTATGATTGCATTATTGTTCATGACAGTGTTGATTACGAAATAAGTTTTCAAATTTTATAAGGGTCCAAGTTGTATTAACTTGTCACAGATACTTTCACTGTTTATGTCTATTTGTGGTGGCGCACTGAGCAAATACCCTGATAAAGTATGACTTTATTCTACTTGAATACAATGATGCACATGTATTTAGCTTACTTGTCCTTGGAGGATGTCTGACTGTACATTTTGGCACACAATGTAATGAGGTAACATTAAAATTTTTTGTGTAGATACATCATGCATGTCATATAACTCCCCATAGCCACGTCCTCGATAGATGCTGGCAACAGCGGTAGACTTGGACACACGCAAACACACACACATACATATGCATGCACGCACAAATCAGCCAAAAGCAGGGCTCTCTGCTCACTCAAACTGTGTTTCTAAATTAAAAACACATTGTTGGCCTATCGATTCCCGCCAACACGATATAAAACAAGAATTACATGCCACAACTACACTGCCCAGAGAAGCTTTCATGTCAGGGAATGTCTTCTTACAGATTTTGCAAGCACCGATGCCGTACCATTTATGGTAACTTTTTCAAATCAGTGAATCACAAGTTCAGGTTAAAAGATAGTTCACCAATGAGTAGATAGATAAAATGATAATGAGGACTGGGTAGTCATAGCATCACATCACTAATAATCTGAGGTGTGCACTTGACTGCCACTAATTGCAGCAGCCATTTGTGTTTGTGCAGCAAGTGGTAAAGTGTCAGTTTTTCAAATCACTAAAGAGTGTAGGAGAGTTTAGAGTAAAACAAAAACACCTGTTAATAAAGGACCTATCCATAGACTAACAATGACATTGTCTATTTTTAAGTACCTTTTGGAGCATTATTAGCCTGTATTGCAGACAGCAGCAGACAGATGACAGGAAATGAGGGTGAAAGAGCTGGTTCCTAGCTGGACTCTAACTAGGGACACAGAAGTTCACGGCTGGTGTCTTAACCCTTAAGCTCTAGGGCTACATTTACAGTAAACAATTAATGTGCACAGTCCATGTTAATAAACCCCCAAACAGAACTGAAATACATGTTATGTTGCCCCTGCTGCTACAGTATATATGCCATAGACTACAATGTCAGTTAGTCTATGGAGTGGCATTCCATCATTGGTATTGCAGTGTAGGTCTGTTAAAGTGATAAAAATCAACTGTTGGGTGGAAAATATTTGAAATATTTTGAATATTCAATCAGATTTGAAGGGGGGAAAAAAGACACATTGTTGGGGGTTCCCAGATGCCAGAGAGATGGATGATGCTATGCTGTCACTGCCTGCTATTTAGAAGTGTGTGTGTGTGTGTGTGTGTGTGTGTGTGTGTGTGTGTGTGTGTGTGTGTGTGTGTGTGTGTGTGTGTGTGTGTGTGTGTGTGTGTGTTCTTGCAGGAAGGACAGCTAAGGACAGTGACAGCTAAAAATAAGTGATTCTGTTGACACTTGCCTCTCTGTCCTTTTCCCCTAATTCACCCACACTTTTACAACAGAATTCCCCCCATTCTCATAAACAATGTAATTACATGCACTTATGCACATGGCTAATATTGAATAAGTAATCGACATGTTATGCCACACACGGCATTACAAACTGTAAATTGTGTTTTCATGTCACAGCTTATCTTAGAGAACAATTCTGATGTCTTATTTTGGCTATCATTTGTACCAGCAGAAATAAGACAACTCAATAAGTTCATTGCTGAGATCTGACAATTAGGCTTGGGCGGTATTTATTTTTTCATACCATTATACCTTCTTGACATTTCACTGGGGCATATACAGTATGTGACGGTATTTGGGTTAAAAAGCAGGAAGTGGGGAGCGGGGCTCTCTCCTCTGCGTCACGTGCATGCTGGTTTCCAGGTGGAAACAATGGAGAGAGTTGTAGGGCTTATACGCGCTGTAGAGTGCCAGAAACAGTAATGAAGGCAACAAACACAAAGGCAACAAAGTTGTGAACATTTTTAATAAATCAAAAAAATTGAGGAAACCAGGAGAGGGCAATAAAAATCAGGAGCCTCTGTGAAAATGGGAGGCTTGGCAAGCATGCTGGTGATATAAGTCATTGTAGCATGTACAGCATGTAGCATACAAGTCTTGCTGGGTTTAAATACTTATGACCCAAAGAATATTGAATAGATAGGGAATGAGCGCCTTCTTCCATAGATTCTTGCTGGAGGACCCAATGACACTTGTTGCCACAGTGGATACCGGCACATCAGTGGGCTGAACAGAGATGATGGCACACAGCTTCGTACGTGTTGGCTGGCTCACCTTTATCATCAGGACTAAACCCAAAATACTCCCTGTTCTCCCACCACTCGCAGTCGCCATCGAGTAGCTCCTTTTTGTGTTCAAAGTGAGAATAAAATTAAGGCAAAATGACTTGCCCATTGATGTCTGCTGTAACGCAGGGATACTATAGGTGCTTTGTTACTACCATGACATGTGACAGTTCAGGGCAAAAGGGCCGAATGTGGTGAGCATGAAGCAAAGTGTTAAAAGTGGCAAAAGTGGTTTCTACTTCTTAGTTTCTACATCTGGTAACTCCTTTCCGGAGTGTGACACAGATATTTCTTAGTGAGGGGAATCCTGTTATCTCAGTCACATGCTCTGTCTGTAGTTTAATGATGACATTTTAGGGACAGTGGCTGGGATACTGCTGAAATGAGGCATTCTGCTCACAAAGGCACAGGGAAACACACACACACACACACACACACACACTGTAAGCTACACAAAAGGAATCTGTAATTAACCACAACCATGCAGCAGCGCTGTACAACGGCTGCTATATGTATTAACTCACAAACACACACATACACAGTTGAAAGAATGGGCCTCTGTGATATCAACAGGATATCCAGCAGTAGTGTGAACTCTACAGTAGCTTTGTTCCACTATCATGTGAATAGAAACCCTATTCATCAAGTGGGACAAACACACACACACACACACACACACACACACCACACCACACATGTACACATTCATCTGTAGAGACAAAGACAGATTTCAGTCTCCTCATCTAATTTTTCACATGACCCAGCAGCCGAGCAAGGAAAGGAATTTGTAAACTCAATCTAACAGTGAAACCATAAAATCATACTAAACATTGTGCTGGTATAATTTATTTTGTAAAAATCTTATGATTTAACAGGATGTTACTTCCTTGACTGGCTATATATAAATAACAATGGATTGAAACAGCAGTAGCTGTGTCCAGGCATGATAAAATTATCTAGTATTGAGTGTTACATGACGGAATTTTGTTTTGATCTTTTAACCGATCTTTGAACAGTTTAAATATTGCTTTTGGTTGCCATTGTTCCAGGACCAACAGAAAAGTATGGTGTTTGAACAGAATTTACTTCCACATGTGGATTCAGACTAGTATTATATTTCTTTGAGTGTATATAGAGTTCCAGCCCTGTTGGTGAGCATAATCTAGATGTTATAAGTGTGAAAAAATGCAAAAGTTATGTTCTTTGGGTGGAATAACAACTGTTGACAATCCATTACAAGGTACAATGCAGTTTAATTTATCATTTTATAACACAAGGATGTATAACAAGATTAAGTTGTAGTTCCCTTTATGCCACTGCCAAACACAAAAAATACAGTAGATGGGTGGGAATTAAGGGGTCTCACAGCCTTAGGGAAGATTCTGTACTGACATCTAGTACAGTATACTTACTTAGTAGTACTAAGGTACTTTTATCCTTTAGGCTCTGCACAGGTATTGATATCATATTAACATTACTGTTAACTATCTCTCTTAATGTTGTGTTAATGTTCATATTACTTTATATGCTGTCCCGATACAGAGAGATACATACGCTTTCATTAGGTTTTTTTTTTTGGCCTGTAATAAAGTACAGGGGTCCACTTTTTGTTTTGCAATGTGCATGAGCCTGGATGTTTTTTTCCTCCTTGGCTGTAGCACTCTTGTTCTCCTAATCTCAGGCAAAATGGTAACATCTGTAATGTTATACAGTTTGGGATCCAAATTGTGATGGCTAGCATTCGCTAAATCAAAACAACTCAACCATATCAGGTTAATTAACAGTCCCAAGCTTGACATATTGTCACATAGGCCTAAACCAATTAAGGTTATCAAACTGCTACTGTAAGAGATTCTTCAGGCATGCGGGCAGTCAAAAACTGACCCAGAGACAGCTCTCTTCAGTCTTCACTCTTCTCAGGTGCATTGCAAATGTTTGTTTTTTTGCTTTTTATGACAACTCACAAGGTGTGGTTTCATTTCATTCCCCATGATTCAGTCCTCAAAGACCCAATCAATCAGACACCTAAATTTAACAGTCATATGAATAAAGACATATGTTTGCATCTTGTACATTTCCGCAGGTTTACATTGGACAGATCCACTATGACAAGTGTCACAATTGGCAGCCAACAACCTCACCCAAGGCCAGTGAGTGTTCTGTGAGTGTATCATGTATGTATGTGAAAGAATCAGAGACAGATCAAGACACAGTAAGGCAGAGGGAGGGACGTATACAGAAAGAGTGTTTGATACCGGAAAGGTCAGTATGATCAAATATATCACTGTTACATCTTTGCTTTCTGCTAAAACAAATACAATCTAATTGAAACCTTGTACGTTTAAATCTAATGGAATCTCTGCTCAGTCTATTTCCTCCCTCTACAATAAAGCAGGAACAGCTCAGAATAATTTTTACAAAAAAACAAAGCATGGCCAATGTGAGTGAACATCGTCAAACACTAAGCATGAACCACATGGCCGGGTTTTCCTGTTGGACAGACACCACAAGGTCAGTTTGACATTTAGAGGGGAGGAAACACTACTTTCATGGCAACAATAAGCCCAGAAGCAAAAGTGTGAGAGAGAGAAAGTAAAGGCGAGGAAGTGGAGACCGCTTCTTTCAGGCGTTGCTGTGGTGAGTGCAGGTTGGGAGGGGGCGGTCAAAGGCTACTCTTCGTCTGTCCATTCTGCGCAGTCAGCTTTACTAGATGCAGACTGGGTCGGTGCGTATTGACGCACAACATATACTTTCTCATCACTCTTATTGTGCCCACAGTGGAACATGGGTGATTAACGTCAAATCTGGCCATGACTTTAGATCCTGTTACAGACCTACATTTCGTGTCCATCATCGACGTGTAATACAACCCACCAACAGCTGGAGAACAGTAGACAAAAAGCTCACCGCTGTTCAATAACATTAAGTCAATACCATCTAATACCTTGTCACACACTCCCTGAGGGCTGTGTAAAAGAGGGTTAATGTTTAGAGGTTAAAGGTGGATTATTAATCGCAGTGGAATGAAGTTTAGCCTCTTCAGCCACTGGAATACTGCGTCGTGAATGGTGTTAATTTTATGGTCGACTTGAAAAACGCAAGTGTGTTTGAGTACTTCAACTGCGTACAAACAAGAAGGTTAATTTCAATGTTTTTGTTACAGCACAAGAGAAAACACATCCACGACCGTTTCAACACTGCGAGTTTGAGTTGGATGCAACAGCGATAACGTCACTTCAGAAATCAGAAGAAAAGAGTGAGAGATTGGCAGACTATTGAGTGGAAAGAGAGGAAAAACTGCTCAGAGTTATATTTTATCTCATCACCTTCCAAGGGCTAAGCTGGCTGCCTGTACAGTAAATATGTCATCAGGGCGAGATGCTGCCAAGATGCTCAAAGACAACCTCCAGGCTGTGGCTAACTCGTCACACAAACATCCCAGCACACATGCAGGAGAGGCATGCACGCATATATGAATGTGAACACACACACACACACACAATCTATCCCAACACTGAAAGCTGAAAAGCTGCTGACCACCTGCACACTGTAAGCGCACCCTTTGCACCACTTTGGTCACAGACGTTCATTGGGAATTCAATCTTCTACTTCTTCTGCACTTTCTAAATAAGATTATGTTTGCACAGTAATGAAATCTAGCAGAGGTTCAAGGTGATTTCAGATACAGTGCAGTCTTTTATTGGCCACATAGCTCCACTTCCTATTACCAGCATGGTGACCACGAATGTGTGCTCTGGGGAAGATCCAAAACTCTACGTCAACTATAGCTGTTTAAACACAGAAAATGTTAGAAAATACACAAACACACACGTCTGTGAGCACACACCATTTCTACATACCTCTCAATCACACTGTAATTGCTGCCACTTGTATAAATATTCCTGCTGGTGGTTTAACTACAAGCTGACACAAGGACCTGAGGTCTGATACCTCATCATGCCCCACACCAACCCCCAACGCCAGCCATTCACTGTCAATTGCATTTTTCACACACATTTAACTACAAATGGCAACGAAGAAGAAAATGAGGTAATAATAAAGCCACAATTTAGTACTTAGTACTTTGACACTTGTTCAAAATATTTGTCTACATCTTAAAACAGTAAATGAAAGTATATAGCTGTTCGTCTTCCAGTAATATATGATTTGTTTTAGTAAAGTGGATTAAAACAAAATACCTGATTTAGGGTCTTCAGCATTTGTTTTTATATTTACTAGGATAATGTTGTGAAAACCTTCATGTGTTTGCCAGCAGCAGCTCGGTGGACCATAAACAACATTAAGCTGTGATGGAACTCTGTTGCATATGAGAGTCATGACAGTAGGTGCACACACACACACACACACACACACACACACACACACACAGGAACTGACAGGGGCACTCACCATCCCGCATTTGGAACCATTTACAAAAGCAAACATGGGCCAACACATGACACAGCGCTGGGGTTGACAAAGCAGACCCAGCACACACACACACACACACACACTGGAAACACTTCCTTTGTCTATCTCAGCAGATGGCTTTCATCACATGTGAATGTGTCAGTGCAGCGACTGAGTGGACAAGTGTGTGTGTGTGTGTGTGTGTGTGTGTGTGTGTGTGTGTGTGTGTGTGTGTGTGTGTGTGTGTGTGTGTGTGTGTGTGTGTGTGTGTGTGTGCGTGCTCACTGTAATTAGCCAAGCTCAGTAAGAACCTTTTCATTTTCTAGGTCTTTCATGGAGCTGAACAATCTAAAAACAACCCACAGCGTGCACACACCCCACGTGCATCTCATTCCTATTTACAGTGTCAAACTGCCCATCCCAAGGAGGAACCCCATGAAAGGAATTTAAAGAAGGAGCAAGAGAAAAAAAGGATATCAAAAACCTCCAATTCTCACAGAAATTATAAAGGTAAATGTGCACTGTGCTAGTTTATGATGTTTTTTTCTTTGCCCTGTAATAGTACTTTGCTCATCAGAAAATGGCTGAATGGTGGTCAGAGGCCAACTAAGTGATTAACAATGGCTAAATAAAGCCTAGGAACAAAAAAAAGCCTAACAATGACACACAAAGTCCCAACTAGAATGAAATGAGAGTCAGATGGTGGAGAGCAGGAAGAGTTGGGGGAAATGGGGAGAAGCAAGAGGAAGAAAGTCAAGTTTTAGTGAGGGATAGAGGGAAGTGAGCTGAGAAACAGCTGTAGAAGAAGGAGATGTGAACTGCTGGCTGGATTTAAGGCATCAGAGAGGAAGAGGAATAAAAATATACTTCAGGGGTGAGGGCATAATATAAAGAGAAGCAAGGGGCAGAAGAGGAAAAAGTTTATATGATTATTTAATTTCAAAACCAGACACACACACACACACACACACATAAATATTAACAATCATTTGGCAATTATTCTTATCATGTCTGATGTAAACTTACTGGCTTAAAGTACAATTTTACATTCAGATATTGATGGTTACATAGTGTTGTACATTGCTACGTACACTATGTTACTTTCAAAGAATCACTTCAAATGCTGCGATGGATAAATAGTCACATCCTTATGGGCTCTTGTTAAATATCAGAGAACTCTCGATTAGGGCTGCAACAATTGATTATTTCAATCAATTAATCTCCTGATTAATCATTAATTAATCATTTACTTGTCTAAGATGTCTGTCACAAGTTCCCATATATGCTTGTTCCCAGTCCATGACAAAGTCTTCAAATAGGTTGTTGTGTCCTAATAACAGTCTAAAACCCAAAGATATTAAATTATCCCATCATTTACAATGGAATAAAACAGAGAAAAGAGGCATATGTAACAAATATTTTTGTTGAATAAATTACTTAAACAATTGACCAATTGTTAAAATGTTTTCAATCAGGTGTTTCATCAACTAATTGTTTTAGCACTCCTCCCAAATATTCAGAGTCAGAAAGAGCTTTATTGCCATGTAGTATTTTACACGTGTGAGGAATTTTCTATGGTGATAACATGTAGACAAATATACAGCTGACATAAATAAGTGTAAAAATATATAAATATTGAATAAACAGATGCAAGTTATAAAGGAATGATAGAACTATGTGTAGAGAAAGAACATCGTGGCAGATATTTACATGTGCATTACTCCAGTTTTGTGTTGTGCAGACATATTACTGGGGGAGAGGATTTGTATTACCGATATCACATCTGCCACAAAACCCAGTATTAGTCGTGCTCTAAAAAAAAAAACAAATAACATACAAAATATCAGTAGAAATGTCAAAATATCGGACGATTCACTTTATATCTTCACCAAGATAATGAAACACTTTACTTCCACAACACTTTCAGTGTCTTTAAAGTTATATTACGGACTGTGTAATTGACTCTAATAGTACTCTAGGAAATGATCTATGTGGCTTTGGGAAAGAATGAGAGAAACACTGTACATCATTGAGGCTTTCACGTTCTCCCTCCTCTTGTCACGGGCCACATAGCTATCATATCCTAGCAACCGGCACAAAGAAGCCAGGCCACCACAAGGAGCAGGAAGTTCAGTTTCTCTGTCTCTCAAACTGCAACTTCTTCTTCTGTCTATCTTTCACCTTTATTTCTTTTTTGTATTTAAACGTTTTCCTCTCACCTTCACTATTTTTGTGTTGTTGTTTCTAATCAGTCTCTTACAGCTTCACTCACTTTCATGCTCTGCCAAACTTTCCCCCCTTGTCCCTCCCTCACTTAATCTCTTTCAACCTCTCTCTGTCTCTCTCTCTCTCCCCCTCTCTCTCCCGCTCTCATTTTGGCACTGCCACGCCTGTTGCTGACACAGCGAACAGAGACAACTGGGGAGGTTTTCCTCTCCCTCTTTTTTTTTTTTTATTTTTTTTTTAAAAGAGTGTCTGTGGGGTGAAATCATCCTGCGGACCGCCGGCTGCCGCTGGAAAAATCCACAGCAGGAATGTGGGACAATCTGACCTGGAATCCGAGCGGAGGACACAGGGCCAGAAATGCCCTGCTTTGGCTAAAACTGACCTTGTAATTTCAAGGAAAACACCAAGTTTTCAGCCAGTTTTACAACACAGACACCACAAGTATCCATGTGTCCCCTGTTTTGTTTGCTCTGGAGCTTTATTTATGATGTTGAGGCCAGCATAAGAAAGAGACTAGCATTAGAAAAAATTAAAGTGAAGATTTAATGGGCAGAGTACATTCAGATTATTTATGATCAGCTTATTTCTGGAACTGGTTCAGTAGAGCAACCACATAATAATCAACAATAATCAATCATCATCAATTTTTTTTATCAACTTGACTGTTTTCTGTAAAACAATCAGAAAATTAAGTGTTTAATCCACAAACAAGGAAATTACTTGCAGACAGTTTTGACACCTACTTATCTTTTATTATGATGATCATGATAAATGACTAAAATTCACCGGTTCAAGCTTCTCAAATATGAGGAATTGCTGCTGTCCTTTGTGTTCTATTCCTGCATTACATCAAGTTTTCTGCCAATTTATAGACATAAAATGTAATCAATTAATTGCACAAATAACAACCTCTGGCTCTCACAACTGAAGCCACTGCGGAAGTAACTTAAAAGTAAATTAGTAAATAATGGTTCTATTTAGAGGAAAACAGACCATAAAGCAGCGTATGCTTTTGGGCGGGACTACCTTGTGATTGACAAGTCTCTACCATGGCAACCTGTCAATCAGGCTAGAATGATGCTGCGTTCCATTTACCTCGGAAGTCGGAGGTCGGAGCTGGGAATGACATTCCAGTTAACAAGACGGACAACCTCGCTCGGTTTGTTTGTTTACAACTAGCCAGGTTAGCTATTGATACACCGGCTGATTAAAAAAAACACATTGTGCAGTATTTACTCACACTAAACACTGTAGCAACACATCCACAGACAGCTGTTGGACAGCACTTTGTGTACGAACATTGATATGAGTCACAAGTACACAGAAGTGCTAATAAACAGTATAAACTACAGCTTTCACTAACTGTTGATACCCCGACAGCTCATCTTGGATCACGAAGTCGGGGTAGTGCGGTTCTCCCAACTTCCCAAGTCGGGATTCCAACTTAAGGGGGAGTTCCCTTTGAAATGACCTTTGAACTCGGAAATTCCGACTTCCCATGTCAACTGGAACGCACCATGACTCCTATCCTATCTGCACTGTGGAAATTTAACCAGATTCGTTGAACAAACTTATTAGGAGTTGGCTGTTCATTTTTCCGTTAAGTACGTTTTGTTTTAAGCCTGTTTTTAGCTAGCCAAAATTAGCATACTGGTTAAATTCACAGTTAACTTGAATTACAGATGCAGTTAGCTAACCAAGCTTGCTAGCACCACCGTCTTATCCAAATATGGTAATTTCTAGTGCCCGGTTGCAAAAAATCAACATGGCGGCGGCCAAATTGCCAAACTCAAGGCTTCAAAACGGCAGTCCACAAACCTATGGGTGACGTCACGGTGACTATGTCCACTTCTTTTATACAGTCTATGGAAACTAGGGGTGTGGAAAATATTAGATTTTGAGATGCATCGCGATGCGGACTTGGGCGATTATGAATCGATTCACAATTGTCAATAATTAATTATCTGGAGGTTAATGTAATGTTGACAGAATGAAAAAGGCTCAACTCTGAAATGCGGAAGTCCAGCTCCGTGCCGTCACAGCTGTTGATTGAGTGGCAAAAAAAAGGAACAGATATAGTATGGTGGAGTGAACGTGGTTTGGCTGGAGCATTGTAAAGTACGTAGTTCAACCCCCATCTGATTCTATACTAATAACAGCAGCATCAGAAATAAAAATAGTAACAGCAGAGGTCAGTAATAATGCTGTAAATAATGCTATGCAATGTTAGCTACATTTATATGAAGTAACGTCAAATATCTGCATTTCATTACTACTTACTTGTTTGGATGGTTACAAATACTTTGCTTTAAAAGTACCAAGTAGTAGTTTTACAATCGCATCATAGCACTCATAATCGTAATGAGGTGCCTAGTAATTCCCACTCTTGAGCTGATGCATCGTGATGCATTGAGATAACAAATCGAATCGTTTCCCTGATAATCATAATTGAATCATGAAACCAGTGAAGATGCACATCCCTAACGGAAACAAATCATTAGTTGCAGCCCTACAAAGTAATTGCTCGTGGTTCAAAGAGTATTTTTATATCATATAACATTTTTAAATCTACTACAGCAGAGATTTTCAAAGGGTGTCCCCAAAACAGTTTCAAGGGAGTCTCAGTGAATGAAAGTGAAAGAAGTATTACATTAGTTATCAAAAGGAGATCACATAGAATAGCCTACAAGCTTTCCCAAGCTTTGTCTGAGTTGAGGCCCACAGTCTCATAGTTGACCCCGGTAAACAGTCACACCTTGTTTAATACCATCTAGTTTGCAAGCATCTAGCATTGTCTCACTTTTGAGACAGCATTAGTCACCAACAGTCCCTCAGTGTATTGTATGATAAAGTGCTCTTGTCACATCATGGATAAGTGCACTTGAGCTGAAATGATTAGTCAATTAATCGATTTTTGAATCAACACTAAACTAATCAAACATTAGTTTTAGCTTCTCATTTGTAAGTGTTTGTATTTTGTGATAATAAACAATATATTTGGGTTTCGGACTGTTGGTTGGCAAAATCAAGCAAACTGAAGATGTCACTTCGCGCTTTAGTCAATTGTGATTTTATAGACCAAATCATTAGCCATAAATTAATGGTAGATTAATTGCTAGTAAAATGTGCTGCAGCCCTATATCTGACAAATGCTCCAATACTCTCTCAAACAACTCCTCTAATAGCATTACCTGATATGATAACAGTGACTTAACTATGAGCCCAGGCCTTCTCTTCAAAACAGGAAATGTAAAAGAATATATGATCTTCCCTTTACTCAGAGCTAACAGCGAGTGTGCAGAACACGGGATGATAGAAACACCAAGACACATACATGTGCATACATAGACAAGGTGAGAGAGAAATAAGGAAACACAGGATGACAGAGTAGTTTTCCTTCTGTTGTGACTTGTAGTTGTTCTGAGCTGCCTGGGAGACTCTGTTGTCTCACTTGAGGTCATCGCTGGTACAAGACAAACTAAATGCCATTCCAACACAAACAGTGGAAAAAGAACATTTAGTCTTTATCATTATGTCAAGAGGTTGTGAATAAATCATATTAAAGCAACAATGCTGAGGCAATTTTGTTCACACATTTTTCCATAAGCTTTGCACGAAAACATTCTCTTCATCACGCCGTGTTCTCAAATAATGAACCCAAACAATCCAGTCTGACTTATATAGTAGCCTTACATACTAACAGTGTTGCTACACAAAACAAGAGAAAAAACACACAAAAGCTGTTTTCCCTTGAAATAAGCAACATCCAAGCAGCAGGCGACAGTATAAAGGACTGTTGGGCTTAGATCGGACCAGTATAGCAGGAGTAGTAGAAAAATAAAATAAGAGAGGCTGGAAACCACACAAACCAGATTAGCACTAGTCTCCAAATAGACTTTGTCCACTTCCTCCCTTACGCCTGACACAAACCTGACCTCTGTTCCAGACAATAACACAAACGTACAGCAAAACACTGCCTACAACTCTCTCTGAGAACTAAACTCTGACCTCGTACACTCGCTAAAGGCATCATTTACTGCTGGTCACTTTAAACGCCTGAAACTTACCCTGTGTCCCTGTTAACTAAGACTAAGTCTAACCAAATCTTTAAAAAGTCCTCCACAAATGGGATTTATTACAACAATAATAGCTACTATGTCTGCCATGCCAGTCTTAAACACATTACATGATTATTGGAGTAGGCTATCCTTTAGATGCCAGCTCTACAACATGGCAACTTGCCTTCTGTGGAAGCCAACCTCACGCTCATCTGAACACTTGGATAAAGTGCCAGTGAATTACCTGCCGAAGTGCCAGTGCTGACTGTATTTAATATGTCTGTATGAATACCAATCTTCTCTGTCTAAGACAATACAGGACTGCAGCTCTAAATGCGCATTAGATGTGACATTAACCAGGAAATAAATCAGCAGTGTCTAATAGGACTCCTTGACCTCATTCCTTCAAATCTTCACAAACCAACAAGTGGAAATTGTTAAGAGAGAAGCCAAAAAAGTATGAAAGTCATAAATGAAGGGGAAAATGGGCAATGTTTACAAAAATGATAATATTTGTATTTTGTTTATTACCATGTTTGTCTAATTTAGCAATACTTACAGATAAATCATTGGAAGTCCTGTCCTACTTTATTCTTGTGTTAATTCCAAAATATAATGGCGCGTAAAGTAGTGAAAATTGACAGTTAACTAAGGAATTTAAAGAGTGCCTAGTCGTCATGAATCTGCTGCTCTGAGTCACCAAGCATACATACAGTGGCAAGCAGGAAAAAATTGTTACATCAAAGATAAAATGTATCAATGTAAGAATCAATAATCTTAACTATTTTTTTAAACTGAGCTTTCAACCATATCTCACAGACTTTGTTAGCAGACAGAGTGACCAAACTTCCATACTTAGGTCAAATGACCGTCCCTGAACAAGACACTTAACCCCTAATTGTTACAGAGGCGTGCAACCTCTGACATATACAGCAATTGTAGCTAAATGAGTAATTAACTGAGCAAACTCCATTCACAGAGGAAGACCATGGGATGCAGTTGAAAGCTCCACAGAAAGCTAGTAAGTAGACCTGGAGTTAATATTATTTTTAGAGGTAACACAAATAGTCAATCAATTGAATAGTATTTTGATGATCGATTTATTATTTCAGAGGTAGGGTAAGCAATTCTAGAAAAGTAGGTGTATTTTTGTCCCATTCAGCAAATATCTCCTCAGGGTCTGCTAGCTGTCGTCTGTATGTGCGCGTTACTAAAAAGTCCGGTGTTTGTGCTCAGCCTTGGCTCTGTAAACAGGGAAAAAAAAAGTGGCACAACCCCCGCGACACAACACTATTCCAGCTATTCCAGCCATGATTTGTGTATCAGGGAACACTAAATGACTTTTCCACAGACATTCAGCTTACTTTCTAGTTCACCAAGATATGCTGTTGTTGTGATGTCAGCTAAAGCAGCAGGAGAGTTGTGAGTATTGCTGTGTGGAGCTGGTGTGCTGGCTTTGGGACCGTCTCGTCCTCTCTGCAGGTTAGCTTCATGTTCGCTTTGCAGCAGCAACTGTAGAGACAGTTTGCTAACTCACAACTTAGCTAACATTAGTTACATCATTTGATATGTTGTTGTTCACTCAATATCATGGTGTTTGATTTTTTTCCAGAATCGCTTACTGCACCTTTATGTCAAAATGCTTGACATTCCCTGTTGCTAGCTGCTCAAACATAAGATTGAATGCTGATGATAATTTACTGAATAATTGGGGGCTTTAGAATTAAAAAAAAAACATCAAGAAGTCATGATTATGGGAAATTATCATAGGTATTTTGCCCTATTTTCTGACATTTTATAGACAAAACAAGAAAGTAGTTAAATTAGTTGTAGTTGTAAATATTTTATTATTTTGTTATATTTTGAAAATATTCATACTCATCATACACACAGTATGAACAACATGCACAGCTGTAGCACTTTGCCAGTTTTCCCAGGCTTACAGTGGCCACCCTCCCTACTTTCTTTGTCGTAGCTCTGGGAAGTTTGAAACAGGAAATGCCAAACAAGAACAGGAAGAGGAAATATGTTCTCCATCCATAATGTTTTCCAGCCATAAAAACTGAACACATGAATGCAGACATGGGAATATTTTGTTACATTATTGCACAGGAAATATCTCATGTTCTGTTGGGTAAATTTTTTTTTAATTTAAAATTGATCATGTGGGATCATTTAAGAATCAATACTGATTGGACTGCTACATTTCTATTTAACATTCAGAAGGATACAACACCAGTCATAAATACCTGCAACAAAATCAAAAGACAAAGCCTGGATTTGCTATGGCTAACGTTTTGCTTAAAATTAAAGAAAAAATAAATAACACTGTGATCCCATTTTATTTCAGTGAACACATACACCGTTTGAATGGCCACCAAGGCATGGTAACCTTTAACTTGGCTAAGTGATCCACTGAGCAGCTACAGAGAAGTCACCTTGTTGTGTATCCAATGCCATCTGACATTCGCAAGCCAGCCTAACAACCCTGCCCCCTCTTCCTTGCACCTCGCTGCCTTTTATGTGCTGTGGCAGCAGAGATTTCGCTGGAGGTATCAGAGGTATTCTGAGAAATTCCACTTCAAACAGAATCCGGGTGAAGGAATATGAAATTGCACTTTGATCTTTCTCTGGATGTGGAGTCTAGTGGAGTGGATGTGGAGTCTACTAGTCTGCCTCTTTCTAACCTCTCTCATACTGTAGCTAATTCACCATCTCTCTTTCTCCCTCTCCCTTGAGGCAGAGAATTATGCATTTAAATTAATATTCTTAAGGCCCCATGAATGAGTGTTAAAGTCATTCCCACAAAACACCCAACCCCCTCCATCAAAAGCATTAAAACATCAACCTTTAGCAAGCCAAATCGCTTCAAGACCAGACCAACATCTCCAAGCTGTAATCTCTCTTTCCTCTTTTCTCTGCTTCTCTTATTCCCTCATTAATCCTTCCTTCTCCTGTTAACTCCTTTCCTGTCACGATGTTACCAGGTTATCAGGGCAATCCTATTAATTCACCAAGCTTTAAGTGTTAATTTTGACCCCTTGCATCTGTGTTTAAGCAGGAATAAAACTAATGGTGTCATTTGTCATATGCAAGTTTGTATTTATGTGCTGTGTTTTGTGTGACCATAGCATAGACTGTATATAAAGATGGGACAACATGACAGGTCCTCAAAAGTAATGCCAAAACATTTTAATCGCCCCCACTTTTGTACAGTGGGGGAAAGTGGCATCCATCTTTATATACAGTCTATGGACTACAAGGCACATTAATGGGGCAAGTGTGTGTCTCAGCGTGCATGTGTTCATTCTGCTGTGCATATGAATCCATGTGTGAGCAAGCTGTCTCTGACACCTGCTGCAGCCTCAGGGCAAGCTGCTGTGAGGTTAAGAAAGGCAGAGAGCCAAGTCACAACATAATGGTCAAGTAATTGTAAGTTGCATTATGATGTTATATTACTAATACGGTAAAATTGGCCAATAATGGGAAAGTTTTTGCAGTAGTCAGTGGACATGTATTATATACAGAAGGATCAAGAGAAGAGTTGTGAATATATATAAAATTTCTTGAATTTGTCGTACCTGCGAAGCAAAAATTGGTTTATTCCTGCCAAAGATAGCAAATAAGTCCCATTCACACATTCACATGCACCAAAGGGGGTTTGGGTTGGGTTGCTAATTCATACAACATCTTGAGGGGTAGTTATTGTTTAAATATGGGGATAATAGCGCACATTTTTTCTCGCCTCAATTGTTGACACATGAAAAGTGAAAGTGTTATCAAGAATGTAAATAAAGAACGCTAATGAGTGGATTTGAAACCCTGGCTCTTTTCTCACCTCCGCAAAGTTGGCCAATCGCGACATGAAGTGGATGTGAATGTCGGATTGTCGTTTTCGGAAAGTTATCGAAATGGTCAGACACAAAAATGGCCAATAAATTTGGGGCTACATTCCTCAGAAATGTTCAGAAATCAGACTGGTCTGATGAAAAAATAAATAAATAAAACTTTCATTACGTGAAATAACAGCAACCAGTGGCCTATTTTAAAAGATCCAAATCAATTCATATTCAATTCAAACATAAAAGAAAGAAAAACTGAGAAAATAAATCTGAAAGAAATACAGGACAAAATATTGTATTACTGTACTATCTGAGAGATGAGTTTGACTGACTGATCAAAGAAAATAAAGGTTACAGCCCTTCCTATTAACGGTAATAAAAGCCCTGCTGATCAGCTTGTCCTATATGTACACATCTGATGCATTACAGAAAATACAGAAGCTAACATTCCTCCCCCCTTCCCTACATTCTCTCTCCCGGTAGGAGACTAAAAGCTACCCTGAAGGCACCATCATGCAATTTATTACCGTCTAACCACACACACTCATTTTGAATTGTGCACAGGTAGCACAAATAAAGACAGAACACACATTCTGTCCTCCTAATCTGTTACAGTCTTTTGTTAGTGTAGCCATTACTCCCTGTCTCTCTGCCCCTGTTTCTCTCTGGGTCTCTCTCTCTGCCAGGATGGATCACAGCAGCCTGGGGGATGTGCGGCCGAGTGGCTGCTGCTCGGTGGCCTGTCAGTTTAAGTCCTTCCTCTGAGGCCAGAGGGACACAGAGTGAGACAGAGATGAGAGAAACACAAAAGAAGAAAGGGTTGTAGGTTCAAAACGGAGCAAGAAAATAATGAAATACCACCCTGCTAATGCACTCACACCGAGAAGTAAAACATTGAAGACATAATGTACATTTTTTGCCTTGAGGCAGCAAAGTAGTGTATTACAAATTCAACCCTCCTTATTGTTGTTGGGCAGGTTCATGACATGTAAATGTCAATCTGGCCGGTATTCCAAATATCGAATATTTTAGCAACTACTGCCTCATCCTGATTGCCACCAAACAAACTATATTCAAAAAAACTGTATACTAAAACCCAATATTTGTTAACTTCAAATGATACTGGTGCCACATTACACTTGTCTACAAAATTAAAGTGGAAGAATTAGTATCAACGTAAGGGTAGCTGATGTTTTTACAGCCTGAAAGGTACAGAGAAACAATATTGTAAGTATGTATGTCTGTAGATGGTTATTTCTTAGCAGAAACAAAAAACCTAAGAGAGTCAGGCACTCGGTTTTTGCAAGAAGCCTAGTAGATCTTTGTCACTGTGGTCCGTGCACACACTGTCTATCACTGAGAAACTATAACTTCATACAGTGCAGTTGCAAACGAGGGGGTTATGTTCATGTTAGGGGTGGGAATCACCAGAGGCCCCATGATATAATATTATCATGATACTTATGTCACGATACGATATTATTGCAATTTAAAAAATATTGCGATATATTGCAATTTATAACCTTTTTTCCAACTTCATATTGTGTCCCCAAAGGAAAACTCTTTTGAGACTGAGCTGAAAGGGGAATTCTGCACAATTCGACATTTTAACATTTTATTCATTTAGTTTAGAAGAGCCTAATCCACAGCCACTTAAAGAAACTTGAACAACTCCACTTAGCTGAGAATCATACAAACAGTCCAACATGTGATGGTCTATTGACAGTGGATGGGAAACTGACTTTGTGGGACCTACTGTGTGACAAATGCGTTTTACATTATTGTGGTTTTGGTGTTTCAGTTCCCGGACAGAAAATTAGCTTTTATCACCATTTGATACTCTGTAGCGTTCCTTAGGTCGGCTTTGATTTCTACTAGACAACTCTCAATGTGACATCTTCAATTTGAAAGATGAATTTTGATTTTCTTGCCAGCTGGGTGAAGCAGGACAGTAATGGTGATTATTTACTGCATAATTACATTACATTCCACAGTACAAATGAAATGAGAATGTGACTGTGTACCGTCATGTGTTGTTGTGTTTTGTGTGGAGCCCAGGAAAAATAGCTGTTACTTCGGCTTCAGCTAACGGGGATCCTAATTAATGAAAATGAATGAAATGAGCACTGATGTCTTAATGTCCTCCATTTAAACGAAAAAGGCTGAAGAATTCTTTTTTATTTTTTATTTTTTTTTAAATCAGTCAATCCTGTTGCTAAACCAAAAGTGTGCTGCTAACTGAGATCTGAATACAAAGGATATAAAGTGTCATGATTGTTTGAAGTGTTTTGTACTTCTACAAAAACGTTCATATATGTAACTGTATATGTACATTTCTTGAACAGAACTGCTTATGGATGCAAACTGACAATAAAGCTCTATAGTATTATATATGGCAAACTGCAGCATTTTAATGACAATGTTTAGTGAATGCAGGTATTAAAACAACACAACTTCAAAAAGGTGAGTTATCAAGAAGTGATCCCTATAGGGAGTCATGGCAGCTTCCATTGATTTTATTTTTGTTGTTTACTCCCTCTGATCTACTTATTTAGATTTTGTCAGAGACTTACTTGGCTTATGCCCTCATTTTCCCCTTCAAAAAATAAGCCACAAAAAAACAAATTACTTTTGGAAAGGTTGTGTCAGGTTATATAAGGGTCTAAATTTGGAGTAGAGAAGAATTTTCTCTGTTCAAACTCCTGACATGATTACAATTTTGCATCTTTCTGGATGAGACAAGTCATCTGTCATGACAATGAAAAACAGACCAGTCAATCTGGCGTTCTGTGTCAGCACAAGAGATGTTGAAAACTTTAATTGCTGCCCTACATCCCAGCAGACTCCCATTTCTTAGGGTGTCTGAAACAAAAAGCCATTAAATGCATCCAAATGATAATAAGTTATACCAACATAAATATGTATATTTGCCAATCTTCAATGTCTGCAAGACATCAAGCAGCAAAAAAGCCAGAACCATTTTTTGCTAAATGAGACTAAGAGAGATGTCGCTTATTCAGCTCAGGCAAACAAAAACGTGGGGGGGGGGGGACTGAGCCAGCTCAGCAGAAAGACTAAACTCGGCTATCTATCTAGACTAGTGAATCTTCTTTGAACTCAATTTCAATTTGTCAGGAACAACCTTGAATGCTGCTCAAAGAATAGTAATTGCTGAGTTAGATAGACCTGACTGTAGATAATAATTCAAGGACAGACAGCAAGTTTCATCCATTTTTTTAATGCAGCCGTTTTTCCTTTGAAAGAGCAACATTTTCCATTCCAGTGCACATGGTGAAAGCTAATACAGAAAATGACACAATAACAGCCAGGGGATAAAAGGTAAGGTTTTCCGTGGTCCTAACAGCTTGTGGAGAGAGAAGAACAGATATTCAGTCAGTTTGACTTAATGCATAATGAAGTAATAACTCTGAGCTTCAGCTGTCCTTGACTAAAATCCATTATACACTTACTCCTGAAATACTACACACTAGTGTTTTTCCAGTTCCAGATATCTTAATATGGCTGCCTAACGCACTTCCTAATTCAGATTTGCAGAGTTAACAGTGCAGAGAGTCAAATGTAAACTGTCTAGACATTCATTGATTGACAGCTTCAACTTGCAGGTCAGAGATGTCCTTGAACCCTGCAGCAACTGTACCACACATCACCCACCTGGAGTCTTGAATGGAGTTTGTACTAAGCATCCTCGCACCTCACCAACTCAACTAACACACTGCTAACCCTTGATCTCTTACAGGCCCGTGAACTGGCCTTCCACAAATCTCCTCTTACACAGATATGAGAAAATAATCATTGTGGAAGCCTTTAGAAGAAGGTTCAATGTGACCTGTAAATCAGGCACACTGCACTTCTTTCTGTATTTAACAAATCACAACCTGAAATGGTTAAGTATGACCTAATTAAGGGTGCCCCGATCGATCGGTCACCGATCATAATCAGCCGATAATGGCTTTAACTAGTTTGATCGGTGGTGGCTAAAAAGGCCGATAAGAAAAGCCGATCAGATGATGCAATACTCGCCAGACAAATTTTCAACGGCAGCTAAAATGTTTGACTACGCTGTCTGAGCGGTTTTCAAAGCTAACTAGCACCAAAGACCTTCTCAGACTAGAAGGCATTAACCTGCCCACACAATCATTTACAATTAGAGTTGAGCAGCAATCAGACAAATGGAGCAACACACAGGAGCGATCATGTGAAACTGTCGCAGCTGTGCTCATGTCGCACACACGCCACCCGCAACCGGAGTTTAACAGACACAGCGCATCAGGCAGAGAGACACTGATCTTTCAGTGTGAGTTTCCTGATGCAAAGAGCGGCGCCACTCAATCAGCTGACTGCCTCTCTCTCTGTTTCCGTTACAAAAACGGAGACCTTTTGCAACGTTTCCGCCTCCCGTCCAGATTAAAACGGTGAATCAGAAGATGTTTGTTTGAAAACGCTGCTGACCCGATGGACAAAACAGAGGACTTTATAAAACGATAAGAAACACTCACATTTGGCTTTGTGAGTCGGTCTTAAGTCATGCAAAGCATAAACACGATGCTTTAAGGAGTTTTAGTTTTGGTATTTTTATTAAAATATAAGTGCTGTGTAAATAATACTTAACAGGTAGCCTAGCCTACTGTGCATGTCACTGTATTTACTTTACGACAACTCCCAGTCTGTTTTCCGCCGCCGTCTCTCGTACTCCCGTGTTACTTTCAGTAACAGTTCCACTTCGTTGTCAGTCAGTGCAAAAAAAGAAGAAAAAAGCCTGGTGTGGTTCTTGGTCTGTATTAATTTCTTCTTTCGCTAAATCATCTGCTACAGCGGAGTAGACCATCTGCTTCATGTTTACACTGGCACGCGAATGCCCAGTGTAGCTACCTGAACGGCCTCTAGATGTGTTTTTTCAGTCCTTCTAATATAGACAGAGATCAACTCTGATACGCAGCTGAAACGCTGCTGTGGACAGAGAAGTTCGTTTTCGTTATAAAACTGTTTTAAAAACGTAGCAGCGTGGATGTAGCCTCACATTACCCCACTCCTCTTTCTACTCCTCTCATGTCAACCCTCCCGTTTCCCCCGAGATTCTCCTTGTTTTTTCCGTTCTCACCCGGTATCAACCCGTTAAACGTTTCCCCATAAATCTCCCGTATTTTTAACCTTTATGAAATAAAATAAAAACCTTCTGGCTGTATTTTAAGTGTTTGCTACTCTCTCCTCTGCTAAAGTCTGTTTATCTTGCACAAGGATAAAAAATGAAAACAATCCACTGAAATGATATAAGGCCTATAGCCTACTAATGGCAAACCATAGGAAATTATAATGAATATAGTAGCCTATGTAATATTAACAATTGACTGTATAATATGGAATTTACATTGTAGCCTATTTTTATTTATTTAAATTTTCCTTATTTTCAAATCTCAATGAAGGCCGTTTTGACTCTCTATAGCCCTTCTCCCTCTCTCTGCTTGTCTCTCCACTCCTCTCTCTCCCCCCTAAAGCCCACAGAACCTGCCTGAGCTTTCCAGAACAAAAAGCAGCTACTTCAGAGTTCATCATAGACTCATGATGCCTGTGCTCCTTTATCTCCTTTTCCTTTTTTGTTGCAGTTTTTATGGTTGTAGTAAATTTATAAAGATGCTGTTTGTTCTGTTTTTGTAGTTTATTCCACAGTAACGCTATATTTGTTAAGCTATAAAATGTTCACAGTAACCAGGCAAAGGCTGCTATGGTTTAAGTCTCTAACACAGATTGAGCGGAATTTGTTGCCCATGTTTCCTGGCAATAAAATAAACAGTTATCATTTCATGATACTTTATCATCTGTTAATTTTAACACCTTCACTACATTGTTTTTAGGACCAATTAAATAAATATACAACATACTGTATAATGCTACATGATAAATAAAAGGCTCCAAATAGACCCAGTGATCGGTATAAGCCGATACTGCTTTCAGCAATCAGTGATCGGCCCAAAAAATCCTGATCAGAGCACCTCTAGACCTAACAGTCAAAAAATCTGCAAATATGAGGGAAACAATCAAAGCACAAAACAGTGTTGGTCCTCCAGAGAAGGGCCCCACCCTCTGCCACCAGCAACAAACCACAAGCTACCCCATAAACTGTCTGTTTTTCCTATAATTTCCCGCAGAGATGGGCATAAATCCCTGGCCCCCCAAACTCAAGCCTCTCCCGATTAACCACCCCTAACCCCCAGCTCTCTAACATTAATCTTGGCTTGCCCTTCTGACCCATCTTCTGAGTCCCATCAGTGCCACAAACTACAGGATGTGATCAGAATAGGATGATCTAAAATGTCCCTAGAAATAAAAATAGAATTTTCAAATGTTGAGGAAAACCTAAATAAATAACAAACAGATTGCCTCATCCTACAGTAATATTGGCCAAAGCCAGTCACCATGCAAGGCCAATACCACTTTACCCCCAACGCATGAAAACAGATAAAGCAAGCACACACCTACCAGATTACCACCACTAAGCCTAAGTTTTTGCTGGCTTTACACCAGGAAACCCACCCCTGTGTGTGTGTGTGTGTGTGTGTGTGTGTGTGTGTGTGTACAGTATGCACATCAAATGTGTGAGGGTGTGATAAAGAGCAAGAAAAAAAGGGAAGAGAGAGCGCCAACCTGGGGATTAAATACTCTTAGCAGGGGGTTATTTTTGGAGCAGGATGGGAGCTCAACGTAGACAGGCATACTGTTAAATACACACACACACACACACACACACACACTCCCTCGCTCTCCATGCCAGTGGACTGTGGTTTGTTTGGGTTGGCTCTGGGCAGCAGTGGAGACGAGTCTTCCCCTCGGTCCACCCTTACACGTGCTCCGTCTCTTTTACACACAGACACAGAGGGAGTTAAAAATTGCAGACCTAAACATCAATATGGGTGAACGTCAATACGGGGTGAAGTGGGGCAGTAAGACAACATATTAATTATTTTATTACATATATTAAAGGTTGTGACTGGAGGGCTGCCAGTTCAAATCCCTCAACCAGCTGGGGAAATCTAGGTGGTGGAAGTTGAGCAGTAGCACGCTTCCTTTCCCCAACAAACACTGATGAAGTGCTCTACCGCTGGAGATAGAAAGAATAGGAATAAACTACTGAAGTACAAATATAGTGTTAACTTAAGAAGACATAAAGGTTCTGCCGGTATTAAAAGAAACTTTTCAGGTAAAAGCAGAACATTGATGCATATACTCTAAAGAAAATGTATTTCAAAATAAAGTGCACACAGTTGTCATGTTGCTGATAAAAATTATATCAAGGATGTGTTCCTATATGTAGTGATGTATGCTTCGTACATAACAAGTTATTCAAAACTGTAATAACTGATTAGGGCTGGGGCGATTCGTCGACATACGTAAATCGATTACGTAAATACATCGACACGCATCATGCGTCGACGCGTCGCTGCATCCGGTTTGAGATTCTCCCGGACAAGCTCCAGCTACAAGACCGCGCCTTCGACCGTCTAAAGTTTGGAGTATTTCAGACAGATACTCAACAACGTGCTGCTCCATGAGCTCTCTGAACTGGAAACAGCTTCACTGCAGCACAACTGCTGTCCACAAATACGTGAAGCAGCATGAACACGTGAAACGAAAGTATCCCGGAGCACTTTGTCTAGACAGCAGCACCGCAAAATGTTACTTTCTGTCGCCACACAAGCACGGCACATTATCAGCATGAGGACACGTAGTCCGTTAAAATGTTTATTGCCTTCATGTTAAAGAAATTTATGTCCCGCTGCTGTCATAGTAACATAACACCGCGGGCCATCTAATGTTTGGCTGTTTCATATTTTCTGTTTATTTAACGGCCACGTATGGGCGAGAAAACAGCTGAAACTAACAGTACAGACTATCTTTGACTGTCTGTACCGTCTGTGAGTCCTTTCAGGTGTTCACTGATGCAGAAATACATTTTATTATCATACTGCATTACTCAATATTGAAATGAATCCATGTCAGAAACATTTAAAGTTTTAAGTAAAGTAGCCTAATTAATGTCTGTTATTGTTATTATCATAACACATCAGTGACGTGGAAATTTTATCCATTTTAAGATTTGCTACTATTGTCATACTAATGTGATTCATCAGGATGATGGAATAAAGTATAGATTAGACATGTTTTTGATATTTATTTTGGATAAATTGGTATGTTAATCGAGTAATAGGCAACTTTTCAAAATTAGTCGTTAGATTAATCGAAAAAATAATTGTTAGATTAATCGACTTGAAAAATAATCGATATGTACAGCCCTATAACTGATATTAAAAAATATATATAAATATATAACGTCAAAAACACTGACCTAACCTATTATTACCTTTTAATGTCCCTATGGGGAACATGTTAGTGCATTACTGCCTATTTACATATCCAGCAGCCATGGAGCAACATTAGAAGTCATTTGTAGCTGTGGTTACATCCACCTGAGAAATTACAATCAATCTGTAAGTCCAATATTTACTCTCCTTTTAGCTCTGGTTTCGTACCTACCAACTCCTGGAAAAAAAAGTCACATTCATTTTCCCCAATAGACAATGTTATATGACTCACGGATTGAATACTTCTGCAGCTTGGGGATGGAATAAAATTCAACCAGTTAATTCATTTGTAACTGTGCTAGAAAAGAACTGATGTAGATAAAAAGTTGAAGGTACAAGCCTGAGAATAAAGAAATGCAAGGTCATAAAAGGACACGGTACAACTACGATTACCAAGGTTAATTTCGTTAGAAAGATCCAATCACTGAACCATCATTTCTGTCTGTTTAGTGCTGGGCAGGTAGTGTGTATCAGGTTTAACAGAGCGTTTTTGTACAAAAAGAGTACACGTGAGGGCCGTAAAAATAAAACAAGAGGTTAAAAAAAAAAAAGCTCATGGGGCTCCATCGCTGCAAGTGACCCTTTTTCTCAGTCTTTCCAGGCAACAAAAATGTAGTCCATGGTACCAAACAGACACACTTCCCCTGCAGCTAAACAATCAATTGGCTAAAAACGTTACAGAGACCAGGTCAGATTCCTTAAAAGATTTTTTAAAATTTGATTAAGCACCTGTGTACCTTAGTTTGCCCTTCCGCAAGTTAAGTTATGTTCATTTCACTGCCTTGAAACGTGAAACCTGACACGTGAAACTTTGCCTTCTGACTTTGCATGCATTTGCACAAACTCTAGTTTTTTTTCCTGTATTCATTTTCAAGATAAAGTAATTTACAACTGCTGCCTCTAAACAGGTAAAATACACTGTCTCTCACCATAAATTTGTCTTACTTATGTCTCTTACTCCAAGTCTTTATTTACTTACTCTCCTTTGTTATTGCAGTTTCCATCTCTCTGCCTCCATGTGTACCACTGCTGACTCTCCACTAGAGAGGACAGCAGTAGTTACAGAAAGGGCACGCCCCAGCTCGGGTCACTGCATTGTGTCCAATAAGTCAGTGGATCTGTTCCATGTATTCATTTTGCATTTCCCATGCAGTATATTACCATAACTTAAAAATAAAATATGTCTGGCTGGGTGTAATCACAAATCAGCTTGTACCTTTTACAGCTTATAGCATTTACTAGTTGGAAATACACTTTTCAATATGTGTGTCTCAGAATCAGAAAGGCTGTCAACAACTACCAATCTACCAACTGCTAATAGTTTTCTGAGCCACAGCATTACACTAGCCTACTGTGTTTGCTTCGGACTGATGTGCGGTATGATTACTTCACCACAGTGGGGGTTTGCTCGTGTCTCGTTGTTGTAAATAATAACACAACCTCTGGCAAAACGCATCATAAGGCCTGGCCAGCAAGCGGTCATGTCTGCTGTAGTACAAAATGAAACAATGGGAGTGATGGAGAGAGTCAGAGGCTCCTGCACTTAATTTAATATGCAATCCTTCCCTCATCTGCCACGCCATTTCCAATACTTGCCAAGTCAGGTTTCTCTGCAAGCACTTATCCTATTTTAATAACACGGAGCAGAGTTACATCAGGCAGGGAAACAGGATGAGAGAGAATGAAGGAAAGAAACAGGCTAACGGCCATTTCCATGTCAGATTCACAAAAGGAAATGAGGAGGGACAGGAAGAAAAAGAAGGTAAATGAGGATGAGGTTAATATGTTTCTAACAAAATGTGCATGACCACAGCTTAAGAGGAAAGAGGATGGGGGAAGCAAGAGGAGGAGGAAGAGGAAGAGCCTCCTCTTGAAGGGGAACGTAGAATCATTGTTCTGGAAGGTCAACTGTCTTCTTCAATGCCAGTCTGACAGAACACAATGAGATCGTTATAGACTTATTTGCCTTTCGTTCATGACATGTTTAACGTATCCTGATAGCTCAATCTGCTGAGTCTTCTCAAGGTGAAGAGTGGGATGTTAATCATTACCTGCTTTAACACAATGCTTCGATTCATTTGTCAAAAACATGAATGTGTAATAAGGGAGAGGCAGATACATTATATTAATCTCACTGTCTTCCTCTGAAATTTCTCACAACACAATATCAAAATCTCATGCTGGTAAAGAAGGTAACAAAGTGGGCAAATGAAGTGATATCTTTGCCAGTAAGGAATATACAAGATATTAAAGATATAAAATTGCTATTGAGGAGATAAGGTTAAATTCTGGCCTCTGAAATAAACTGTCCCCTGAAAATAACCAATATCAAGCTTCCCGATATGTCCAGTCATATATCATGTTTCGAAAACCCCATGAAATGTGAGAATTTATACAATATTCTCACATGAATCATTTCTCATCTTTAAAAAAAACAAAAACTTTTGTTTGTCCTCGATAACCTTGGAAAGGAAAAGGCTGCAGAAAGTTACCATGTTGAAATGGAGCCTTGTTATGCGTTTCCTGAATTACAACAGTGAATCAGTTTATTGTACAAATGTTTTTTAAATCAATCTAGACACAAGAAAGAAAGCTTTAGACTCACGGAAAAATAATCTCACATGATAAATGCCATGAGAAATCCAACAAAGTACTGTGTTAAAGGGTGTCCTGGTAGATCGGTAGGCTTTACAAACCGCAATCTCACAACTCATCAAGATCAAATTTAGCATAACCTCGGTCCCATCAGTCTCCTTTTCATTCATGTGTATTTGAATCTTTCATATTTCTATTTATTTTATGATTTTCTTAGGATGCATGTTGGAGGATTTTGGCCGAATGCCTCTATGTCACCTCAGAGGAACACGCCTGAACTTCCTTCAGTCAGCCTTGAAATAGCAATGGCATCTGTGATGTCATACTATTATATAATATTTCAGCAGATGCGTTATTTTTTTGTAGTATTTTAATGTTGTAATTGATCAGCTTGGATCTAATTTTAAAGTTTAAGTTCTAACAATGCCCATTTGAGTACCTCAAATTGGTACTTAAGTTTCAATACTTGAATAAATGTATTTAGTTACATTTGTTACTGCCCTCAGCATAATGTCATGGTGGCCCCGGAAAACATTTTATTTATATTGTCCTTCATGCCCACAAGGAAGTGAGCTTTCAAACCACACAATGTTCCAATCTGCCCTAAAAAGAGACTTAAAACTGAATCCCTGGATCTTAGAATAAAGTGTGAGTTCTTCTTTTTAAACGCAACAAAGACTTATTGTTCTCTCCTGTATCAAATACATCGTCCCTCCTGGATACAACCCTGCTTTCACCTTACAGACCTCCAGATTCACGGTTCCTAAGAAAAGAGTCGGTCCGGGCGCTGCTCTTCCGTGGGTTGCGCTTTTTGCGTTCCGTTGGCATTGCGTTGTCAACTGGCATTTGGATGGTCGTTTTTATTGTTTTTTTATTTTTATTTATTTAGTTTTTGGGGCGTCTGTTGGTTGGGTCGGGGTCTTCCGTGTTTGCATTGCGGTGCATCTGGGAGTCTATTTTTTATTTTTTTTTCCCCCTTCTCCCACCCCTATTGGCTACTGGGCTTCTTGCCTGCCTGTTGCTGGGGTAGGTGTAGCACAGCTGTGGCGTGGCTCTCGTGGCTGTGCTGTGTTAATTATTTAGTGTGCGTGACTGTTTCTTGTTTTCATTTTTCTCTTAGTTGTCTTACTATGTCAGCTGTTTATTGCTGCTGTTCGGCTGGTTGTCTTTTACTATTATTATTATTATTGTTTGTTTTGTGTTTGTTTGTCTGTTTGTTTGTTGTTCTTCTTCTCCTCCCCAAGCCCCCCTCTCTGTTCTATTGCAGGTTTCGTTGCTTTCTGCAATTGGTTTCCCTCTGCTATTCCCTTTTGTCCCCACCTTCCATCCCCTTCTCTTACAGGTGTTGTCCTTTCTCTGTGCTGTCTGTTTGTGCCTCCCCATCCCCACGTCTGCCCCCCTGTCCGGCCCGGTGACAAATCAATACATAATTAAATAAATAATAAAACAGACAAAGGAGTATATTAATACTCTCTTGTTAAAGTAAAATCTGTCTGGCACAATATGGTATCCAGCTCATCATACTCTATACCAGGCTGCTGGGCAGGACAGGTTTTTGGAAAAAAAAGAAAAAAAAAAATTAAGATAAGAAAAGAGGCGGGACACTAACACCAGGCCAGCTTCTGACTTGTAACACTGGTTCTCCTCCCTTCGCTCTGACTCACTTTCAGAGCTTTGATGTGGAGGAAAATAGCTATTTTATCAACAACATGTGTCAGCATGTGTGTGTGTGTGTGTGTGTATGTGTGTGAGAGTGTACGCGTGTGGGTGTATTTCTAAGACACTTGAGCTACACCTGTCAGGCTAAATCACCCACTACTGTAAGTTTTTTTTAGTCGTAACACTTTAAGATAGTGGAGTAAAAATCTGAATAGGACACCCGTAGCAAGTCTGGGCAGCAAGTTTTACAGTGGTCTAAGGTTTCTTGTCAATGGGTAGCAACACACACCTTTTCTCCACCGCGCCTGAGAGTTTCTAGTTCATTATCACACATGTCTTGAATTCGGAACTGACAGCTCAACACTGCAGGCTAAGGAGTGAACCATAACCTTGAGCTGAAGATTAATTTTTAAGAGGTTCAGAGGGTCAGATAAATATCTGTCTTCCTCTGACATGTCTTTTTCCTCTAGGATAGCAAAAACTTGCCTAATATTCCCATGGTGTTCAATAAGTTACCTTAGTCAGTAGCTTCCTGTCATTCAGGTCTTGTGACACTTGGACAGTGGACAGTTACAACACCAGCTGTCAGGTGTGGCACTGAAAATAAGGCTCATCCCCACTAAACCAATAAGAAAGAAAGTGCATTTGATAAGTCAGATCTAGAGAGAAAACACACAGTCAAACGGATATACTGAGATGCCCAAACACACGGTATATATTCAACCTTTGACTCTTCCTGGGGGCCTACCGGCAATCCAATAAAAAAAACAAAAAAAAACATCTCAAAACAGAAGGAGGGTAGGGAGGTAAGGTAAGAGTTGCGAGCTTGCCAGCGGAACAGAAAAGCATTTCCTACATAATAATTTATGTAAGTTAACATTTCCTGACGTTCTGCTTCTTTCAAGTTCTCAGCAGAATGAGTTCAGACTCTTAATCTTTATTGGGTGCATTAGCTGCTGATCAATTGTAAAATCCTGCTTCTTGAACAAGATGATAGCTACTCTTTGTGTCTAACTTTGCAGTAAATCTTCAAGGGAAACGCACAAACCTGACATTATAGCGCAAACCATCATGCTGCTGTTCGCCTGTCAGGGGTCAGGTCCAATAATTCACCACCCTCCATCTGCTGTTAAAGCAGTCCCAATTAAACAATTTGTGTCCATAACCACCTGTAGTAAAAGCAGCTTTTTTTTTTTAAAACAGGCTGTGAAAAGCACAGCTGTCTCTTTTATGACCGAATAGCAGCGATCAGGTAACCGTGAGCAGAAAACTTAAAGAGCATTCCTCAGAGTTCACTTTCCCCCCTCCTCTCTTCCTGCTTCATTCCTGGAGCTTTATGATCTTAAGAGTACAGTAATGTGATCAAATGAATGTAGTCAACAGAACTGTGCTTGTCCCCAAACGTAAAATGTTCTCCAGGAGAATGTCTTTGCACATCACCAACTTGTTTAGATGAGTATTGCTTCCATGCAGCTACAAAGGCACAAAGAACACACAGATAGATGGAACAAGGTGTAGTTGAGATAAAGTTGTAAATTACCTTAAGTTACACATATAGGCTATTTTATTCCCCCACAATTAATCATCCATGTAAGAATTTTTTCTTTCAAGCTTTTCATTTTTTAGGCTAAATGCATTGGAGTAGGGCTGCAGCTAACGATAATTTTAATAGATTCTATAGATTATTTCAACGATTCATCGATACGTCGTTTAAGAAGTAGGCCTACTTTTGCTTACCGCTGGCACCCCCCATCCTCGTCCTTTCGGAAATTCATAGTGTGTCATACAGCAAACATCAGACCAACAACCAGACAGCTGCTTTACAAACAAACATCACCTTTGTGTTGTACAAGTTATACTACAGGCTCGTGCAGACTACACGACTTTCAGCGTCGGCTGATGGCCGTGCCAACAAACGGCAGTCTTGAGTCGTTGTAGCGTTCACACTACGTGACTGATCGGTGACACACTACACGAGATGACAGCGGCTGTGTCACCCGACGCAGGTCTCCAAACCACATTTAGTCAAGAAAACACACGTGAAATGTGAAACGGGAAATGAGCAATCCTGCACATGGAACAGCTGTTGTTTGTTATTATAAAGATGGCAATTATAAAGACAAAGAATATGGGTGAAGGATGGATTAGCACACGCAGGAAGCAGGGATTGTCTGAACTACAGAGAGCGGTGGAGGTGTGTAAAAAGGTGCAGCTCCCCGACACCCAGTTAACTCCTGACTATGAGGTTACAACTCACAGCCCAAAAAGGAGAACAACAAACGCACCTGTGCACATTTTCAGCTGAGGGCTGCGGCTTACTTTGGCTTCAACTCAACAATCAATCATGATTTCAGTTAAATGCTAAAGTTGCTGTTACGGTTACCTTGTCTGTGGTCTGCTGGCACGACACCGGCTGCTTTTTGTTCAGGTGCCATCGTGCTGTTACCGAGGTGACATAAGTTTCGTTTTACGGTGGACGGCTGGTGACATTACAGAGTTGTTGTTTTCTTTAGCTTGAAATAATCCCATACTTTGGACACTTTCTTCTTTGTCACTCACTATTTTCTATCTCTTCCTCCACTTTGCAAACAGCGCCATTATAATCATGTCGTGTTCCCAGGGTAGGCGCGATGTGCCACAGCAATAAATGTCCGTGCGTTATATGGTTATAGTAGTAGTAGTAGTAGTAGTAGTAGTTATATGGATTAAACAAAAGTATCGATGCAAAGAATTTGTGTGGATGCATTTTATTAATCGATTTTAATCGATGAATCGTTTCAGCCCTACATTGGAGGAAAACAATAATTTAGCAAACCAGGCACTCAACAATGGCCTCTCCTTAGAGTCCCCTTCCACTCAAAATGTGCTTTGCTCACTCCGTCACTTGGATGTTTGACCTTCACTGTGCAGAATGATGCATGTGCAGAGTTTGACACTAGAAGGCTGTTTTCCTCTTCTGAAGGGGGTTAGTTTTCCTGAGCTCACCTTCAATCTCAGTTCAAGAGCATGATTTTGTGACATGGCAGGTTTGGAAGCCAATTATGAAATAATATGCAACTTACAAAAGCATGTCAGGATGGGAATGACTGGACAAGTTAAGATAATGAATGCTGCAACATTACATAACTATTGCATTTGGTAGAAGAACACTGCTTGATTGAGGCCAGTGCAACAAAAAGCTACACATGGTTATCTCTTTAGCAGCAGGCTTCATTCTAAAAATGATTTGGAGGATAGTTTTTTTTTTTTTCCCCCCCGGTGCCTTTTGGTCAAAAGCAGTTCTGCTCAGTAAAAACTTCACTGCACAAAAAATACCAGATTTTCTATTTGCAGCAGCATTAGAGAAATAAAATGTCTCAGGTTTTGTCTTTAAAGAGAACTGTAACTTTGTGGCCAGGCACATGTACAGCATGAGTCATCTATTATATCTATATCTATCTTATGTATGCATGCATGATCAAACTAGGTACACCACAGATGCTGCTGACAGTTCTGCAATTAACACACTGTAAGTGTCAGAGGAGTATTTCCATCACTGAAGGTGATGTGGCGTTTGTGCTGAAGCGTAAGGGATAAACATGCTGGTATGTAAGTGTGAATCCCACTTCCTTCTTTACAGTTTCATGCCCTCTTAAATGGTAACATTTTGAATTTATTGCATGACTATTTTTCTAAGTATGCCATGAGAAAACAAACCTGTCTCTTTATCAGTTCCTCTTTCAGTTCCTCTGATGACACATTTTTCTATCGAACCCTGTAAATCTCTAAAATGTCGCCATCCCTAAATCTTTTTGTACATCTACATTCCTTTCTCTTGCCTCTGTCCAAAAACAAAGACACACTGTTCATTTATGCATTTCAAAGTATTTGAAGACTACCTACATAACCAGAGTGACCTATAGGCAAGCAACTACTCCCAGGGGGTTGCAAGTGTGAACAGCTGCAACAGCACTACTTCATCAGAAGAAAAAAGGAAACATGTCATCTTGTTACATCCGCATGTGCATGCATTTTTGGGGTCTATGGTGGAGGTGGCATACCAGCAAAATAAGTCCCATATTGTCATGAGAGAAAACACACAAGTAAGCAATACAACAGCACATCAAGGGGCTGAGTCAATGTATCAATGCCGGGCAGCGTAACTAAAGAAGTCCCCAAGCTAAAATATTTACCAGCTTCAGTCCAGCTGGAGTCCAGGGCCAATACTCCACATCAAAGATTCAACTAATGAGATGAAGCGGCATTCTGGCAGGAGATCTACTTCTGTGGTGATTGTTATGAGCTATGCAAGTTTTTTTCAATCTGTATATATACATGCCATTTCTGCAACAAATCTGTTTGTTTGGAAGTGCCTTATAAATATACTCGATGACTTGATTTATGACTCTAATAGATTTTTAACAAGTTAGATGTACTATGCAACATAGATTTTCTCAATGAATGCAACCTGTTGATGAAACAAAAATAGTTTTCCCATGTTCCCACTGTTACTTGGTAACTGTGAAGAAGTTCATATGTGCTCATGTATAATGCAACATGCTGATGTGCAGGAAGAAGGCTGACATTTTCTAGCCACAGATTTAGAAGCCCATATTGTACAGACGTGCAGACTCCACACAGAAGGGCCCCAGCCAGTCATCTATCAGGCAAAAATGCCAAACATCCACTCGTTCCAGTTTCTTAAATGTGTTGCTTTGCTGCTTTTTTGGGTTTTGGACTATTGGTGAGACAAAAACAAGAAAATTAATTGACAACGAAAATAATTATTAGTTATAATCTGAAGTACAAACCCATACATAAGGAGTTAAAGTGTGTGGCTACCAATATCAAAATGTGTTGAGGCATTTTTTTTAAGTTGTATAGTTGTTTATTCTTACAAAAACATGAAATTTACATAAATTAAATGTGTAAACTGTTGTGTTGCAAAATCCTTAATGTGGGTGTTCCTTGTTTTAAAAATGACAAACATCTGTAATTTTAATCCAGTATGATGCTAAAAAGTCAGTGACTGCATGTACGTGCTTGTGTGTGTCTGTCAGACAGTCTGCCCTGACAAAAGCAAGGCAACAATAGCACCAGAGCCGGGCTGAGTTATGCCCTAATTTCCTTCTTCTCTACGCTATACGTCACAGATAAGAGGACGCCTCCCAACCCCCACTGTGCTGTACTGCAGTGGCAACACACACACACACGCTCAGGTTCAATGGGCACACACACATCTTCTCATGAGCAGAAATGTACTGGTTTAAGGGGAAACACGCATGGTGTATGATCTCGGTGCAAATCCAGGATATTCATAACTGCAGACAATATGCTGCATGCATTAAAACAAAAACAACCATAAATCTCTCCTCTTTGTTTGTATGTGACGTATGCAGGGGAATGCCTTCAGACAGTGACACCCCGCCTCGCTTTTCTCTCCCAGATTCTTGATTCTTTACTCCTCCATCCTCTACCCCTTCCCCTCCTCTTCTTCTCTCCACAAACTAGATTGCTCTGCTCCAAGCTCCTCTATAGGCGGGTAGAAAATAAGGCTGTGTCGCCTTTTAAACACCATTGTGAAAGGCAACAACACCCCCACCTCCTCTTTCTCTTACACGCACTTTTTTCCTCTTTTTTTGGCCCTTGGCACAAACTCTTCCTTTGCTCTGGACCTTTTAAAAAGAGGGTTCACTCCCTCCATCAGCCATAATTGAGAATTAGTTATGCTGCGGTGTGCATTTGTGCGTGTGTGACCCCCATCTATCAGCACAGCTGACAGTTGAGCCACTAAATGACTGCTATTACCCTTCTTATTACTCACTAACAGCACAGTGGATAGCTGCAGAAAAACAAAGAGAGAAGGAATTTGAGAGAGAGGCATGGTTTGCAACAGAGTGTGGTCCGTCGCAGGGAATTCCCACCTCTCCTTCTCTGGAACATTTACACATAAGGCTTCACAGCCGGCAGCTTGTTTGTGACGTTACTAGGGGCAGCTAAAGGTTCAATTTGAAGTCAAAGTAAACGCCTGAAAACTAAGCCATTATCAAGACAGCGCTAATGAGTGGAGGACTGTTTTTAACCAGTAACAGGCCGCACACAACGGTGCACACATGCCTGAACAATGTGTGCGCTTTTAGGGTCAAGCCTTTGATATATGTACTGTACTTTTTAGTATTGGACAACCAGTCAGATTTACTGTATAGCAGTGGTTCTTATTGGAATACTTTTAGACAACTATTTCTCCAAAGGGCCCACGTCTACAGGCATTGTTTTATTGGCTAAATCTGGACAATTATATAGGCCTAAAATAGTCACCAAAACGTTAACAGTACAGCCTGCCCTTTTTGTCCAAAGTAAACCAGAGACTGACTTCATCAAGCCCAAGCTATTGATAAACTGAGACACTTTTAAACAATTTCAAGTTTATTTTGAGATTTTCTGCTAAAATAAACCACTGTGTAATTTCTTCAACCCCTCCAGCATTTGAGGTTTTAAACTAACTTCGAAGACATCTTCTAAAGTTTAAACCAAATATAGACCTAATATGTGAGTAGTGGTCTTCTCAATATTTTTTACAGCATGATGTTCTAGTTTTAGTGCAAGGATGGTACCTTGGTTTTGAATGTTTCAAAAACACTACTTGTTTTCTTGGGTCATCCATTGCTTGTTCTGTGTGAATTTTCCTTTTCCTATTCTCTGTCTTCATATTAACGTACAGTGCATCCTAATCTGTCCCCCTGACATGTTAACCCTCCATCAATTAACATCATTTCATCAGCTCGTTGACACTGTGCAGCACTCTCAAGACTGCACAATGTAGGCTAAATGCACAGTGCACACAGAGGTCACTGGGCCACATAAATACTTGTTAAGGATGTATGGAATATTCAACATGATCCAAATGAGGCAAACTTAAAAAAATAACTCCGTTACTCTTACACTATCAGATGAAAACTTGGCAACATCTTGTGTCTGTGTCACAAACTGTCTAAACACTGTGTCTCGTTTCCTTCACAGCAGCAGCGAATGCCCAGCTGGTAATTAGGGTTTTTTTGGCTGATTGAGACGTGCTATGTTGGAGGTGGAGCAGAGAACCAAACATTTCTACAAGCTCCGTAATAACATGCTAGAGCTGCCCTTAAATGACATCTGGCTAACACACTTAATTTCACACACATTTGTGTCTGTGTGTATATGTGTGTCTGTGTGCGTGCATATCCGCCTGCCATCTCCATTTGTGGATTCATGGTGCTGCTGTAAATACGCTATAGTGGTGATGGCATCTCTGTGTGAAACCTCTCTCTATTTGAAAAATTACACTAGTGACCAATGACATGTCAAAATGTCTAATTCACTTAAGAAGAGAAGGAGAAAAAGAAAAGAAGTTGACAATAACGTCTGGGAAGCTAAGAGCAGAAACACAAGCAGTTATCCCCAAATCTGTCACCAAAATACAATAATATTTAAAGATTTAAATGATTTATAATCATTCAATTTTTAGTAACTATTAAATTCTAGTAAATATTTAAGGTTAGGCTATTTTTTCTTTTAGTGTGATCTGATTATTATACATTATATACAGCACAACAAATGCGGTTTATGTCATCTACTACCATGCTCTCTGCACTTGGCAACATTAATTGTTTACACAAACCAACATCAGCAACAAACCGTCAAGTGCTGGCTTCACACTGCATCCAAAATCAATATATAACAGAAATGTGCTATACAGTTTATTTGGTACACCTGGCTGAAACTAATGCCAACTGCAATAAATCCTTCCTTTATCAAGGTTAAGGTTAATAATGAAACAGTTTTAAAGACAGGTGTTGTTGTCATTTTGGAGCTTGCAGTTTGTGGCGCTGTTTAATATTATTGTTTTATGTTGACAGGAGTTCCTATTGTTTTATGCACCACATTTATATTAATGAGTGTAGGTTAAATATCAGGAACACATCTCTGTACCTGGCTCTGTACATGATGAATTGTCAAGTAAGTATACTTGTCATTACATACAGTCTATGTAGGTAATTTTTTATTGGTATACAACACGATACAGTAAAGTACTACCTGTAACTGTTTAAAGATAAAATAACTTTTTCTGTTTGGTTTTAGGCTGGAAGCTTTCTTTCTTCCTTGGTTGTATCTCAAATATATAATGCATATGGTCAATGGTTCTCAGTCATCCAGGTCATAGTTATCCAACAAAGGTTGAGGTCAAGGGCAACTGGACTTAGTTGACAAAAAACTAGAAGTTTTTCTAGAAACTAGAAGTTCTAGTTTTTCTTCAACCTAGTCCAGTTGCCCTTGACCTCAACCTTTGTTGTTTTATTTCAAAAGAATTATTACATTGCAAAATTTAAAAACAGTCAATTGACTGCCTTAGTAGAACAGATAACTTGGTATAAACAGTGTATACGAATCTCTGACAACAGTCACATTTATATTGTCTCATCAGTCTATATCATCTATATCATCATATTGCCCAACTCTACGCAGGTTGTTACACTGTACTGAAAACCCAAAGAAGACAGAAACATATCAGCATGCTTCACAGGTGCCACAGTCCACAGTAGCTCTGTAGAAGTTCTAAGCAGCACGGCACGTGGCGTTGAATAATCTTTCACTTTCTCCTTCTGTGATAACATGCATGTACTCATTAAAACACATGTGAAAGCTGTGAGGAGACTTTGGACAACTGCCTCCAGCAGCAATTAGTAACTAACAAAAAATGTAGGGGCTTCCCAGGACAGTCACACATCCTAGCAATGCCTCAAGAAAAGCAGAGGAGGACGATGTGCGATGAAAGATAGAGCAGAAAAGATTTACAGTTCCTCCGTAGATGAAGAACTGCTTTTAGATAAGACCTGTTGCAACTGATTCATCTCATGTGCGAGTAAAAGCCAATAACACTGTGTAGTACAGGTGTTAAAAGATGAACTAGGAACATTTGCTGACTTGCTCTTTGTTAGGCTACAATGACACAGAACAAGCAAATGACCCTCACTGCAACCTCAGTGAATTGGGCCATGCTGGTTGATTTCTAGATCTCACCAATGCACAAAAGCAGAATTGTCTTTATAGCTACACATGAGCTGACAGAGCTTTGTGGTGACAGAGGACTGAGCTGGTTTGTTTTTAAAAACAGTACAGCTGATAACACAAGGGCGGAAAGTTCAGGGTAACTTCCAGTATTCGTCTATCTGGATATGAGCAGTGTGATTCATACAATATATACCAAAACACAATAGTATCTACAGTATCAGGAGTGTGTGTGTGTGTGTGTGTAAACACAGGTTTAAAACACAGAGTTGAAACAGTTGCAAATTTCTGTCACTGCAAAAGTGAAAAGAAAGTCTGATGTCTATCTTCATGCAAAAACAAATTTCACAAAAAGATTTTATGCTCGACAGGATGAAGACATTTGAACCAGCATTTAGACCTATTACAGTAAGAGCCACCACTGAACATTCCTACATAAACACTGATAGATATAACAAAACATATGCTTTCATCTTGTCAGAGGGTATTGAGAAGCTAATGTCAAATATCAAGATGAAAGTAACACTGAATGTTAACCCTAATCAATATGATTTTGTTTGACCAAATAAACTCACCGCAAAGTCCACTTTGTGGCTGTTTGATCACATCACATGATCTTCCTCAGCAGACTCTGAGCACTTTTAGGGCTTCTCATCCAGCTTAAAAGCTGTGATGAAACCAGTAATAACTTCTTTTGCAGCTCCATGTATTAACTTCTAATCACACTCATTTCTGATACTTGTAGACCTGGCTGCCAAAGGAATCATAATGTCATCCTACAAAGAGCGACAGCCAAATGATTTTGGTTGATGAAAGGTTAAAGACTCCCCTCCTCTCAAAAATGTGTTTTTCTTCTTGTTCTACTGTTGGATTTTTGAGCTTAACTGTGCATAATGATGTAAAGTATGTGCACAGTTTGAAAACAGAAGGCCGATTTCACATTCATCTGCTCAAAGTGGAAAGTTTATCGGTGCTCACTGAAAAAATCTAATTTTAAACGGTGGGCCTATGAGCATGATTTGTGACATCACTGATAGTTTGGAATCAAATTTGCAAATTATAAGTGTGATTTAAGGATTTTAATGTGGAAATTAAAAGAAAGATGTCTGGAGGGGCTCTTTCAGTTATTTTGATTAAAGGTAGCCCTGTTTTGTTGAAGGTTTTAGTTATGGTTAACGTAGTTTAATGTGAAAAGAACATGCGTGATGAGTTGACAAGATCAACATTTGAATATTGGACATTTGCTTTCAAACAAATGCAAATTTTCCATGAGGTAAGTACAACCCTTGCCAGGAAATGTATATTTCATGTAAATGTAGGTTGTTCATCTACTTGGTTGTAATAGGTTATGTTTATGTTTGCTTCTTCCTGGACATTGTTCAGTACAAGACCCAGTAGAAACTGGAGTCACATACTTGGCCAACATAGAGCTATGGTTCTGATGCTGAAATTCAACTTAAGAGCAATAAGTGAAAAGTTTCATACATTATAAAACATCTTGCAATGCCACTCGTGGGTACTTATGGATCCAGGCCGAGATTGTTAGTCAATCTCAGATTCTTCCCTAACAAAGCCAAAGCCTCACCTAACTCCTAAACTACCTAAACATAACCATATCTAGTCGTGTTATACCCAAATATAACCACTGAGTGGGCCACTCGCATGGTTTCTGCCCATTATGCTGGCACCTGTAGCATCTGTCCTGGTCATCATTCACTTCATCAGATAACTAAAACAAGCAAACCTGTAGTGTAAAATAAGCTGGTTTTAACTAACTGAATCACCTCAACAACAAACAGGACAAAGTTAATCCCCTTATCTGCATTAAACAACATCACAGCTTTGAACACATTCACACACTTATCAGCACTCATCAGTATGAGTGAAACATACCCCTCTCTCCCTCTAAATGCACTTTAATGTAAGCTGATGGGAACAAATGTGCTGAGAGCTTCAGAGGACACTGTGCACTGTTCACTCAAATCCACCAGCCTTGTCTCTTAACTTCTGCTATGTGCCTTATCAGTAACACACATGCGGACACACACAGAGCAAGAGTGTGAGCTTTGAAAGTCCAATGATGCCAGAAGGGAAAACTTCCAGAGCAGTCCAGATCTCTCTCTTGCAGAGACAACAAGAGTCAATATGGACAGCAAAGATGAATGTCAGTGAATTAACGGTAGCATCTGACCTTTCTCTATGACACACACAAATACACACACACACCTTTCCACTTACATTTCAAAGCCTGGATCAGCGCCTTGCCGTCTTTAATCAGCTCCTTGATGAACTTGTTGGTCTTGTCCAGCTCCAGCTCGTGGGACTTGAGTCTCTCCCTGAATTGCGGGCTGTCCAGGTAGCAGTCACTGAACTCGAGAGCAGGTAGTCCCATCCTTCTTTATCACCACCACCGGCCTCGACACAACCTGGACGACCCGGCAAAAAGCCCCGAACAGGAGAAGGAGGAACAAGAGAAGGAGGAGGAGGGGGGAGGAAAGCCTAAGCTACTACTGTGGCTGCTGCCTCTGCTGCTGGAAATTATGGAAAATGCAATTACAACATGTAAACAACAGGGCAGAGATGCCTACCTACATAACCTTGCTTTGGCTTTATTGGAGCTACACTCTCAATTTGACACAAGCACGAGTCCTCCTGTCTCTCTCAGAGTGGCTGCAACTGCAGCAGTCCGACACGGCATCCAATTAAATGAAATAAAAAGTCACAGAAGAGTAAGTGTCTGATGGTTGGTTCAAAGAAAACAAGTGTCCCGTTGCTCAGGTAAACCGGTGCTGCATTCCTCTCGACCAAGTCATTGTGGACCGGACCGGAGTCAACCGGGGACGAGGAGGGAAGGAGGGCGGGAGGCAGCAAAAAAAAAAAATAGCCTTGTAAATGCGGTGTCTTCCCTGGGCGGTTTTAAATGCACTGCTTTCTCCTCAGCCCCACTCAGCTCAGCGCTGCAGACCCAGACACGGATAATCCCCTGATTGACGTCCCTCTCGGCCAATGAGATGGCCGGGCTGGAGAGCTGGCCGTGTGGGGGCGGGTGTGCGGTGAGCTACACTGGAGCAGAGACAAAGAATAAAGAGAAGAGGGCTCACTCTGGTCTCGTTTCTGTTGGACTCGACTGCTGCCTCTCTTCAGGTGCTGCCTGCCAGCGGTGGGATGAAAGTACTCAAATATTGTGGACTATTTAAGTTTGGTATTTGCTTGAGTATTTCCATTTTATGCTTTACTGTTACTCCTACTCCAACTCCCATTTCAGAGGGAAATATGTACTTTGTACTCCACTATATTATTTGATAGCCTTAGCAGATTTAGATTAATACAAAATATAGATCAATTTATAGATTACACATACATTTTTATAGATTCAGCTGAACAGCACTATATAAAGAAATTCAAACTGGCCACCTCTTTACCAGCTGCATCATTAATACATGCGATGTACACATTAAGGCATAATAATAATCCAGTAAAAAAAAAAACAAGTTAATATATGATTGTGAAATGGTCTATTCTGCATGAGTACTTTTACTTTTCATACATTAAGTATATTTTGATGCTAATAGGCTACTTTTGTACTTTTGCTTAAGTAAGATTTTGATTTAAATTGTTACACTGGTCTCTTTTACTTAAGTAAAATATCTGAATACTTCTTCCACCACAGTCCAAGCAGGTCAACTAAATGTCTCATTCCAAAGGTTTCTCCAAAAGAGAAATATAGCTTAATCTTCTTTTGTCCAATATCTAGTGATATTTTTGAGCATTTTTATTTAGTAGCCTACACGTTGGAAACAGGGTACTTAGGTGTACTTAGGCAAGGTGCTTTGAGCTAGCTAAGTACTAAAATCAGCATGCTAATGTACTCACAGTGACAATGCCAACATGGTGATTTTGATCAGTTAATATTTGTTAGCATGGTAACATGACTACTTAGTTCAAAATCATTTGGTCATAGACTGGGACAATTCATTACAAAGTCATTACAATGATCGTCAAGGACCATGAGTAGGCCTATTCACTGCACTTCGTAGTTGTCATGATACAGTATTTCAATCAAGTGGCACTAGAAGAAAAGTCAGCGGGTTACCAAATTCATCCTCTGGTGACCATGAATGTCTGTACAAAACGTCATGGCCATCCAATGGTTGTTACAATAAGTTAAGTGAGTAAGTAAGTAAGTAAGTAAAGTTTATTTAATATAACACTTTTCACAGAGCAAGTCACAAGGTGCTTTACAATAATACAAGTCTGGACAGATGTGGTGGGCTGACCAGCAGACTGACATTGCCATCCCTAGAGCCACGTTGCTAGCGTGGCTAAAACATTGGGATGACATGCAACAAATTTTAAATTAATATAGATTCATGGCTCAAATCAGACTGTGGGCCATTATGGTGTAGTAAATATTTATTACGCATAATAAACTATAGCCTACTCACCTATTAGAGGACACATTGGACAATTCATGCTTTGTATCTCTCAGTATTTCAGACTCTATTGTGCACAACTCTAGTGCATTCAGGCTTACCTAACCAAATGGGAAACATGCATCCATTCAACCTTTATCCATGTTAGCGGACTGAGTAATATTGTTTGATTGTATTCTGGGTGGAGCTGGTGAAACAAACAAGATGGACTCTAGCCATCTGTCAGTGCCAAGCTAACATAATTAGTTTACGCATTTAATGTCATCTTCATAATAACATTTAGAGTCATCTGCATAGTTAGAGTTAAAATGAATGAACGTAATCGAGTAGGACCAAATATCCGTTGGGTATTACATCTTTCCGAGCATGGACTATCTTTGCATGCAGCCTGGTTGGTGGGAGGAGACGCTGATGTCATTTCAGGCAGAGCAGGGAATTTCTGCTAAAGCTTCCATCACTCTGTGGCGCCCTCTGGTAGCACCATGGTGCACCACAACAGATTTTTATTCCTTTGGTCAACTTGTAGTGATGTCTTTAACTCTAAAATGATTGTATTTCATATTTTAATGACGGAAAAAAAATGCTATTTTGACGTGTGATGGGAAAGAAAAATAACAAACAGCTTATTCTCCCTCTGCATATCAAATGCTCCAAGAAGACAAGCTAATATCAGATTTCATGTTATAAGGTCAAATAACCTGCAAGCCAATGAATCTGCTTCAGACTTACTTAAATTGTATTGACTATACACTGAAGTCATTGCCACTGCAATTGAAATGATGACACATTTAGATATTTTTTACATGCACATTATTGACACATCTATGCAGTATGTGTTTGTGGTTAATGTGTGAAAACAACTCAGATTTAGGCACGCTACTTCCTCTGCTAAAGCCCAGCACAGCGTCTGGTCGCTTGCTCATTTCTCCATCTGTTACTGTCACTGGTGTACAGAGATAGCCATTTACAGGAAGTCATTGCTTGTTGTCTGTGTATGAAGATGCAAGAGGCTAATTCAAGAACCAGATATAACCAGTTTATTGTCAGGTACCTGTCAGAAACAATGACAGTTGCATGATTTGTCCTTTATCAGTACCACTGAATGTATTAAAAGCTTTGCATTAATCAATGCCATTGCAAAAATGCTTTATGGCCATTAAGATGCTGTTAATTAGATTATTCCTGTTCCTATCTAATCATTTGCGTCAACCTCTCCCAGAAAGAACATCCTTTTGAGAAAACACTAACGTAATTATCGACAGCTATAAATATGCATGCATATATCCATTTCCCCTTTTTAAACATGAAACAAATGAGACCTGACTGACTGAGTTCTTCAGCCCTTTACAACTCCAATATCCAACTCCTTAAGCTTCAGCTAGACACCTTCAAGTTAGAAACAGTGTTCCGCATTGTGGAACAAGTCTTCCATTTACGGATCAAAGCTACATTCTATATCTGTTTCACATCACTATCACTATCAAAGGTATTTATAAATAAAGGGGGTGGGGGGGTATGTCGGCATATTCTAGGCAAAAGACTTACAAAGTGTGTCACAGAAAAGTTGGTTTGCACATTGTCAAAAATCCAGTAACATGATCTTCAGCTCTCAATCTAATCCTACCATTATATTCACGACAGAGGTGGTGCACATTGATATTTAAAAATCTACAATATTTTAAGCACAGTTTTTGGCACAAAAGCTTAGTGTACACTACCTGCCCAGCACCAAAATGGCAGACAGACAAAGTTAGTGTCTAACTGCTGAACATGGTGGAGCATTTAGCACCACAGAGAAAGATATTTCCCTCAGGAGTTATAGGAGTAGAGTGAACATTTGACTTAAATTTATCAGGCGGACCCAAACACCACTCCAAATTAATCCAAACCTTAGTCCAGACATGCTGGATGTGTATATAAAGAAATATTTGCTAACACTTTAACTGTATCATTTTTATAAGGTGAAACTATGTCAGCATTGTGAAAAAATCAGCGAATCTAGGTTTTAACATCACCATTACAAAAAATATTGCATACACAGAGTGTCTGTGCAGATTTCTTTCTGCAGTGGATGATGGTTGACCTATTCTGCCATCTCCTGGTATATAGAGGTAAAGCATCTATTCTTAGCAAACATAACTAGCTCAGCACTGAACAGGTGAGAGAAAAGTAGGTCAGGCTCTCCACTTCTTGGCAGTGTAGTCAATCTCTGCACTTTTCACTGCACATTTTCTACATGGTCTTATGTCTCATGATTTAAAGTGTGTTTTTAAATTACTGAAGGGGATGAATTATAGAGAGAGGAGAGTTTCCATTAGAAGAAGACAGACGCTAGGCAACCGCAGTGAATAATTCACACACTCGTGCTGTTTATTGTCGTGCAAGTGCGAGACAGACAGTGAAAGCGTTTGCTGCATTTTTAGAAGCCATTTCCAGCATTTTGAGATGCCCCATAGAGATGTCCCATAGTACCCATTGAATATTTTTAAAACTGAGTACATTCAAATGCTTTTGGTGTGCCCTCCAAAACTCTGAATTCTGAACCACTACCATCTTCCCAAAGAGTTATATGAGTGACAGTCTCAAGCACAGTTTATTTACAGAAGCTATCCATTGCTGTTTGCTCACTCCTGCTTGGGTTCTAATTACAAAACTGTAATCTGAGAGGTGGAGCAACACTTTACTGATGATCAGTTACTTTTTTTAAATAGAAAACAAATTCTCATTCTCACTGAAACACCTCACGCCTCTCATGAGTGTACCTGTAATGTAATGTAATGTAATATATTGAGGGCATGGACGGTATGTGGTATTATTTCTTGTCAAATGTATTTTAATTTTTGGTGAGTACATATTTTAACTTTGCAGGAATGTGGAGCAAATCCTGTCATGTGGCCTAACTACCCTTCGCATTGTCACCACTGGGCTAAGGTAACCTACTGGCATTATGCAAGAATAATTCTGGGAACTGAAGTCATCCTCTTTGTCTTTTATAAATGTTTATATTGTGTTTCTTTCCAGTGTCTCCAGGAGGACACCTCTATAAGAATGTATCAGCGCTCAGTCAGGCAGCCCCGCTCATTTCCAGGCTCTGGCTGGAACCTACAACTTGAACACTTGCGTCACCCTGTCTCAGTCTCTCTCTCTTCTGGTGCGGTAATTTTAGTCCTGACGTTGGCCTGGTAAAATGAGTCCTCTGACGTTTTTAAAAGGGTGGCGAGGTGGGGGGGTGGGGGGGTAGATAGGGTACAAATACAGGCGTTCACGCTAAAGTCCAGCCAGTCAACTGGTAGAGAAAAGAGGAAGAAAGTGTGACACAAAAGGCACAACTAGCCGGTTTCACCCAAACCTCATTAAAATACAGGAAAAGAGGAGGACATGCTGGCTCATCAAGGACACTGTCACATGACTGTCTCACAGGTAGGTGACTGACTCCTCAGATCGGAGGTGCTTTGTTGTTTGTGTGGGAATCTAGTTGGCTGGTAATCACCTCTACTGATTCACTAATAAGAGGTTTTTGATGACAGGGAAGCAAGTTGATACTGATCTTAATTTTATTTAAAGAATTTATTTAGTTGATTTGGCTTGTATGGGGCTTGTGTGGGACTTTGCTCTACCCAAACATCATCCCTTTCAACTATCGTCCACTGATCCAAACATAAGCACAGGTTCAGTCTCTCCTCCCACACATTCCGCACATTGGCTTGGTCTATGGTTGGACTTTTGATGTCATTCCCACCAGCAGCTCTGTCCGAAGGTCCCTGTAGGCCAGTCTGGCTCTAACTGATCTCTCATATCCTATAATACAACATTCTTCTCCTGGTCCTGTTCTTAGAAAAAGTCAGCTGTGAGTGGGTAGGCCTTAAATTCCTCTTGTGGCTTTGCACTGGTCTGTCTTTCGCTTTCCTTATCCCTCTCTCATTCCCCTCTTCCTCCCTCTGTTTCTTATGCCTCTCCAAGACATTCCAGATGTGGGCTAGCCTGGCTCTATTGCAGTTATATGTTACCTCTGGCTACAAACGATAACAAAGACCAGAGTTGTACAGTTCCACTGCTGACTGGGTTCTTCACTGCTTCCCTGCTCCTTTTTTCCATTTGACAGGACAGACTCAATGACAGTCACTGCTGCTCTGGGATCTCTACCCTCAATACTGACATTGTGGCTTTAAAGTGGGCTTCATTGTTTTTTGGATACACTTCTGTGGAAGCAGACAATCCAAGGGTAAGACAGACAGGGCTAGATGTATTCTAGTTCCACAAGTGGAAAGATTTCAAGTGTTTGGCTGCTGGAGATTTGTTTGACTGTTAATACAAAACATTTTTTCTTCAAACAATGTGATAAGAATGGCTCCATTAGAGCATTTTCACTGTCCTTTGTCATGTCCAAGCTTTGTTTATTTTGTTGTTGTTTGGCCTTGCACTGAGACCAGGTGAAAGTTACTGCCATATCACTGCCATCTGGAAATCATTTTCACAAAGAAAGAATCTAAGTGATGTTCAGTCAGAAAACAAGTCTGGTCATGTGGCGGCTCTGCCTGGCCTCCATCCAGATCTGGTTTCATCAAAAACAGAGTACCTTAAAAGGTTGACGGCGAGAAACAGAGACAGACAGAGTGAGAAAGTGTGTGCTGAGGGAGGGGAGCATTTCCCGTGATCAGATCATGAAGGCGGCGTTGTCCTCCCCTCCCTGTTTTCTCTCGTGTCTCAGACACCGTCCAGGTGACAGGAATAGTGAATGCGTTGGGTCCCCTCTGTTGTTACAGACAAAGGGACATCACTCTGCTTCGTCCAAGCCTCAAATCCTCTGCAGGATGTCTGAGGGAGACATTACAGTGCTGCCATTCGGACCTGCATCTGTGGACCTGTCCAGGCAGGAGCACCGTACACTGACCAGACTGTACTGCCAGAACGGAGGATATCACCTGAGGATTTTACCAGATGGAACAGTGACTGGTGGCAGGCAGGACGATGACCGTTACAGTGAGGAAGGAATTTTTTCTTTCTTTCTTTTTGATGTGTGATTGGTTGTTGCATCACAGAATCATGAGCAAACCAAAAAATATTGAGAAAAGTCTTTTGGCTATGACTAGCTATTTTCTGTACATGTAATTCTCCACTGCTAACTATTTTGTTTTAAGTGAAGGCTTTAACTTAAATGTTGATTAAAAGTCTCTCTGGGTATTCAAATAATGATAAAAGAACAGAGGTAAGATATTTTGGTTATCTTGGGAAATTAATAACTGAACTGAAAAGTGGATGAATATTAAAGCTCATGAGTGTGGGAAGTTAATAATTACTTAACCAAACTGTTAAAGTCCTCTTGTGCAAAGTATTTAATCGCAGCAGTTCTGGTAAAGCTGCTCCTTGATTTGGGTCTGTAATCATTAGTACTTACCCTGTGTACACATTCAGACAACATGGCCTATGTTCCCTGAAAAAAATGCTGGGTAAATATTTATTTCAGGAGAAAAATGATGGTTACATTGAGTTTAAGCAGGTTTATCTTCCACTTTTACTATCATATGTTTGCATTGCAGACATCCTGAGGCTGAAGTCTGTGAGCGTAGGAGTGGTGGTCATCAAGGGTGAGCTGACAGGAAGGTACCTGGCTATGAACAAAAATGGAGGCCTGTATGGATCAGTGAGTGTGCCACTAAATTACTGCCAATTACTGCTAATTTTGGGTGGAAAAATCAAACTGTTAGAATATCACACCACAGCACAAATGTTGATAGATGTGTCGTGATGAAATGAGACCGTGTTTCTCTTTGGAACTGTAGGTTCCGTTTATATTGGGGCTATTTTCATCACATCACATAATGCTTGACAGTTAACTTGTCAGTATAAGTTTAAACTCACTAATTCCTGCAGTTTTGTAATAGCATGGGTTATTTCCAGCAAAACACTGGGAAACCACCTGGCTAAAGGCTGACTAAAGGATTTTTTGCATAATATAAATCACTGTAGCCAATGATGTCTCTTTGGGTGAGGTGCAACATAAGACATTTGTTATATAGATTTTTATTCAGCTCATGTCATGTCATGTCATTACGTCATTCAGCTCTTGATACAATCCTTTACTCGACATATTTAAAATAAATTTACAGTAAGGATTAGAAGACTTGAAAAAAGTTTCCTCTTCTCTTCTCTTTTCTCCCTTCTTTCATCTTCTTGTCTCAGCAAGCACTGAATGATGAGTGTTACTTCCTGGAGAAGTATGAAGAAAACCACTACAACACATATTGCGCCCAGAAGTACAACTGGTATGTTGGGCTGAAGAGGAACGGCCAACCCAAAGCAGGACCAGACACCCACCATGGTCAGAAAGCCATCTTTTTCCTGCCAAGGCCTGCAGGCAACATGTAAAGCAAGACGGCACCAGTAACAATGGACACGCTCACTGAAGTCTTTAAATGCGCAAAAAAGTGAAATTTTATACTAGTTTAAAGGTCACTTTAAAGCAGTACAACAGGCCGGTAAAGCCTGAGGCAAACACATACTGCTGTTTTTACTGTTAGTGCAAGCTCTACTTTAATGTTAATAACCTAAATGTTTGTTTACCCCTCTTGTTTATGCAGGGGAAATGCAGTCGGGCTAAGCAGCATGTACCGTATGTGATCATTACAAGGATATAAGCTGATACCCAGAATGCCTTCTGCCTATATCCACATATCATATACACCTTCTTACCGCAGACAGAAAATGTGTGCGGTATCAGTGCATGTCAGTCTTGATAAATGGGTGTTCACTTTGAACCCAAGTATGAAATACCACTGCTGGAAGCCAGCAATGGACCACTTTTACAAAGAAATAGTTTTACGATTGATCACGTCTGGCACAAAGGAAACAAACAAGGCAGTAAAAATAAAAATGCCGACCATCTGCCATTGAATTTAAAGTCAAACAAACAGTCCAGTACCGGGAATTGGTAGTAACATAATTATTTCAGTGCCTTGCTTTTTTTCACCTTTATTTATTGACACACAGTTAGACATTCACACCTGGAAGCTCCCCAGTATAGTCTGATCTGCTAGCCACTGAGCAGCAGTTAGGGCACCTCAGTGGTGGTAATGAGGGACGGGCAAGTACTGCTTTTCACTTTCCCCGCACAAATTTATCCTGCTGGTCTGGGGGACTGAAACAATGACCTACCAGTCACAAGCTCACTTCTCTAAACTTCAGGCCCACGTTACTTCAGTGGGGCGGATGTTTGCTGACTTCTGAATGACAGTCGTTACTTACTTATTTTTAATTTGCTCAACCCTGTTTGATGCCCATTTCTGTAACCACTTGTGTTCTATGTGGAATTTTATTTTATGAAAGCCACAAAAGTTTCTTCACACAATAAGAGATATTTCTGCTGGGGATAAAACAGATGAAAATTTTAAACACACAACAATGAAGTTAATTAAGATACTTTAAGTTTCAATTTTAGGTCAATAGACAAAGTTGATATGACATTATTTGAGTGATAAAATGCTGCTTTTGAAAATATCGCCCTGACAACAGTGACACACGTGTATAATGTCAAGGCAGATGTGAAAACTTTGTTTCAGTAATCAGTGAGGTTACTGTTGAGTTGTATGTTCTTGGTGATAACAAATGCTCAATGGATTATTTGATTTTGGTTGTAAGGAGGCAGAGATGGACCAAATATTGACCATTCTGTCCTGGACCGCAGAAGTCACAAAATGTTTCCTTTCACTGGGCAAAATGGCTTCACTTCAAGGACCAATAGATCTTCCTGTCAACATGATTCTTATTTTGTTTGTATTTTGTTGCTACTGAAACATTATATTAGATTAACTTAATGTTGTGAATATTTATTTAAAGAGTTGAATTGCTAATAAAATTAATTGTTCTGAACATTGTAATGGACACTTAAATAAAATAATATTTTTTTCATAATGAAGGAGCAAAAAGGTAATGTGATTACCTTTGCACAAAGTAAAATTGAATTAAGTGTATTTAAATGTAAGTCTGAATTATTATAAATAAAAAAACTATGATTATTGTTCTTCCTAAAACATAGAGATGTGAATAAATTTACAAACTTATAACTGTGCATATGTATCATTAAAGGAACAAGCTGTGTCCAGTGTCCAGTACATCTGTTGCAAATCAGCTTTGTGTGTGTGTGTTTTTGTGTCTGTTTGTGGCATTAAATGTGAACATCTGTCTTTTTATTAAATAAATCCACTCTTACAGCTATTCACCAGAAACGCATTCCTCCTTGTGACACAAGCATTAGAAATAATACTGTTCGGTCACAAGATGGCAGCATTGCTTTAGGTTCAGTGGTGTTTCTCTCAGGCTGCCTTCAAAAGCTCCAGGTCTTGGGTTTATTATCATTACATGCAAGGGTCTCTCCAAACCCCAGTAAAAATAAACCATGGGTAAAATAGGTACATCTAAGAAACCACACAGTTGCTGTCAACAGCATGCATTTAGCCAGCACTAGGCACTATATATGGCTTATGAAGATTAACATTAACTTAGGAAAATGTCATATTAAAAAGAAATACCAGATACTTTTATTGCCAAGACATTGTACATTATTTTAGGGAGAGGGGGAAAAATCACCATGTGTGAATTTAATCTTTCAGTATCTTAAATACTATGAATTAGCTTAGTCACAATTTAGATCCCACGCCTTCTTTTTCATACCTTACTTTGCTGAGTTTTTTTTAATTGAACAAAAAACAAAACTTTAAATGAACAAATACAGTATCTAATTTTAACCCCAGCAGCCATAATAGTTACCTGAATAAAATCTGACCAAACATTTATACAATTTTACAAAAGACAACCCCATTTGCACAAGTTTCAGTGAAGACCTGCTGCTTTCCAGTTAAATTGATTGCATCCATGAAGCTGTGGCAGATAATGCCATCACAACGCAGAGAAAGACCTCCATTCGCCCCTGACCAAGTATTTTCACCAAATTTTTGGAAGCAATGGCATTATTCATCTAATCTGCACTTAATGTGTAACGGCTCAAACAGAACATGGCCTGAAATGCTGTTTCAGAGGCCGCTGTGCCAGGAAAAAGATCGTGGAGGAAATACTGGAACGTGGTTTAAGATGTTTGGGAGGACTGGAGCTGATTCATGGCTCCAACAAGTTCCGTATTATTGTGGGATTTAAACAGAGTTGGCAGGGAACATTACAGTAAGATTATTACTTTCCAAGAGTGTGACAAAGTACTATTTCAAATTGAGCAATAGTTCTACATTTTCCAATTTAAGACATTGCTTTCTAATGACCCTTTGTAAATGTCAGATCAGAGCTGAATTTGTCTGATTTGTTTTCCTGATAATATTTCATTGACTGAAATTGACATTATCTGTTGCCAGTGATACATCAGTGCTTGATTACTAGACCTGCAATTTTATCAGCTTGAGTATTACAGTAGTATATTTTAAGTTGCTTTATACTAAAAACAAGAACATTTACTTGTTACCACTAAAAAGGTAATATGTCTTACTTGAGGACACTGACCGGACACATAGCTGTTGGTGGACAAACATTAACTATTATGCAACCTGTGAACTCTCGTTTACAGGACAGTCTCTCTCCTCCTTTCCACTAGGCTACCCTATGAAGCGACACAGCCCACACACACACACACACACACACACACACACACACAAACACACACACAAACCTGTTTGGCCATTGGCCTGCAGGGCTGTGCAGGGCAGGAAGGGAATCATTCACTGTAAACTGAACAAGGACTGGCTTCCTCTGGGAGTCCCCTAGCCTGACAGCAGCCAAGATCCCTGCAATACAAACCACTCTAGTACACACACACACACACACACACAGATCAACATGTACACACCCTGGAACTGGGACGCATTCTCTCATCTGTTACTCCTCTCTCTTTCCTCAATTCCGTCTTTCTTTACTCTCCCTTCCTGCCCATCTCTCAATTTCCAGCCTCCTTTAACCTCTGTCTTATCACTTTCTCCTCATCATGTTCTCTCAGCATTGCCTTCTCTCTCTCTTTGTTCCTTTTCTTACCCCTGTCATATATATATATATTCTCTCTTACTAATCCACATGTCTCACCAGATGTTCTAACCTATTTGCATTCTGTTTCTCTATTTCATCCTTCCTTTCAATCCTTTCACCAGAGTAGTTCCCTGTTTTTAAGTATTTGCCTGGACACTTGCTGGGATGATGGAAGAGTCTCCATTATCTATCCCAACAAACAAAGATTAAGATATACAGTGCAATGCTTCTTTAAAGCTTACCAGGGCATTTAAAAATAGGTTAGGGTTAAAAAATCACTGGGCAAAATCTGACCAAATAATGACCCATTTCTTTGGATTAAAAAAGTCACTGAACCCCTGCAGTTGCTCTACTCTGCCCCTCTGCACTCCTCCTTCGCTCTCATCCTGTTCTGGTGGCCTCATCATGAAAACAGAGATGCTTTGTCAACGTTACTGTATGCATGCTATTCTCTTCACCTTGCTCCTCCACACAAGCAAGCACTCACACACACACACACCAAAAGGGACGGAAACAGGGGATGCATATCCGTCAGCTGATCCAACTGGAAATGCTGACACTGGTCTCCCTATCTGCTACTGCTCTCTGAGACAAGAGGGGAGGAAGGCAGAGAGGGTGAGAGAGGGTAAGAAAATAGGGGGACAGAGAAAACGAGAGGGAGCATTTTGACAACCCGGAGAATTGCCCGGATGCTTGTGGTTGGCCCTACAGCAACTGTTTTCCTATTAGATGATTTGTGCTGGATAGACACATTCTGCAGGGGCTCCAAACACGCAGCTTTCCCTCAGAGTTGGAGCGAATGGCATTTGTCAACCAATTGACCCTTTAGGATTTAGCCACAGCATACAGCAAACTGACAAACTTGATCCTAAGCTGATAAAAGAAGAAGACGAGCCATTACAGAAAAAAAAATACATTAAATAAAGAAAAACTCCCTTTGGTGTGCTTCATGTTTGACCCTTCTCTGCACATGGCACTCATTTAGCTCGTCTCTCTGCTATTTCACAGTGGCGTATGATCGGCTTGCAAGTATGTAAGCTGAGAGTTGCTGCACTGTTTTGGCGAAACAAAGCAAAACAAAGCAATGAGCCAAAAGCGACTGGACGCTTGTTCAGTGCAGCTTTAAGTCTCCAATGTGCTTAGGGGCTGAGTTCATCAAAGCTGCCACGTTAGATGTTTTATCCATTAGACAGGCAGCAGTGTGCTTGTAATTGAAGTATGCCAGTGGTGTGGTTAGGGTAATTTTTCAGTATTTTAGCCCTGAGAGTATGAGCAGTCGGGCTGCAGAAGGTGGAGGATGAATGTAAATGAATCAACACAATGAAAGGTTTATTGATCAGCACCAACAACTAATTTTGATACTACTATTACTACTACCAAAGTAGGCTCCTTAAAGAAATGGTATGACATTTAAACAAACAAAGATATACTGTATTCCTTGGTGAGCTTTAGAGGTGGTAGGTGGCTTTTTTTTTACCTTTGATCTGTGCATGCTAAGCTATGCTAACAGTACGGACTCCAAATTCATATTTAACACCCAAGCATGAAAGTGGTAATGATCTTCTCAGCTAACTCTTGCCAAGAAAGCGAATAAGCATATTTCCCAAATTCTCAAACTATTAATAAGTGGTCAGCTCACACAAGTGATAAATATGGTACATTATCAGTAGTTTTTACTGTTAAAAAAAAAGTCAAAACTAGTGTACTAGTTCAGACACAAGTGGTTAAAACTATTTTAATATTTGAAAAAATACTCCAAAAGCAAGGTTTATTTACTAGTTTTTTTCTCAGAGCTTTCGGCTTTAAGTGCTTCATTACGTCAAACGTTAAGGTAAGGTATAATCATATGTGATGATCACAAACAACAACTTATTGATAATTTTAGCTTCTAGCTAACAGGCATTGCAACCTGCCATAATTAGCAATATAATGTTGGTATACTCACTTTGTTCAAAATGTGTTCCAGTGGTACAAAGATTTTTTAATATATTGTTACAGCTTTTGAGAGTTCATACGAATTCAATGTTAGTTATTGCATTGTTGTTGTATTTCTCTCTAATGTGACAAACATCGTTGACTTAGTGTTGACGGTCCCTGAAGAAGGCCACAGACAGAAAGGCGCTGCTTAGATGAGTTTTTGCAAAACTACAAGTGTGGCTGGCGCTTGATGCTTGAACACCCACTCAACCTACCTTGCTAAATTAATTGAACCTACTGTATTAGAGACACATTACTTCTATTAAGCTTATTTATTTCTCACATTGGAACACTATATGGAGAGTATTAGGCGGGAAAATTAGGTAATTCTTGTGGAACAGACTGGTGTTATTTCCATATCGTACGATTCTGCATTTCAGGATTTATGACCAGTGCCAACGGTCAGTGCCAGCGCAGGAAGTAATGTGTCTTAAATGAAGGAAGGTGGAAATTAACAATTAACCGTAGCCTCGTAGCATGCACAGATATTGTAGAAAGCGAGAATTTAAAGAAACATTTGCATTGGACAAAGGAAGGGAATTGGAAAGAAAAAATTGCAGAATGGTCCTAAATCGATGTTCTTGAATGGCTGGTCTGCTGACAAAGGGGAACATGTCGGCAGATGGACCTCCATTATCAGACTCTGCACTTTCAACATTTTGGAAGGATCCTACAAATGTTCCACAAACTGTGAGAGATGGAGGATAATAAATGGAATGATTGTTTCCCGTCACACCACACTCAGTACGACACACACACACACACACACACACACAGACGCTATCGCTCTCTCTCACACATACACACACATTTCTTCACCTCAGTGTCTCACATTTTGAGTGTGACTCTCTAAATCACTGCTTGTGCTTCCGCAAATATGGACGAACTGTCTACTGGGCGCGCGCACATGCCCCCCCCCCCCCCCCCCCCCCCCCCCCCCCCCCCCCCCCCCCCCCCCAACACACACACACACACACACACACACCTTGAAGGGATCGGAAGCTGGCCTGTCTTCTCAGCTGTGATGTCTCACATACACAAATACTCTCTCACACACAGACCAACTGCAGCGATGACGCTTGATGATGGTCAAAAATATCCTGAATGGAATAGTTAGCAGTGAAGTCATACCTCTTTCTGCTCCTTTTAGCATCATGGGAATTTATTGTATTGACACTTACGCTGCAGCCAGATACCAGAGATTATTTTAACACAAACTCATTCACGCATGTACAGACACACTATAGGATGTTCGTTTCTACGACCCTTGGTGGTAGTTGACGTCTTGACATGCCCCATATTACTCAGCATCCTACAGGAAACAGCGCTTTGGTTCCTTTAGCTGAAAACGCCTTTTATTAGTGCGTCTTTCAAAGTATCTGTGACGTTTTAGACTTCCTGATGACGTTCAGAACGCAGGAAAGGACCTACTGTTCAATTGTACTGCATTGTTCAAAAGTATTATTTATTTCTATTCTATTATAACTTTAAAATAGAAACCAAAAGTTCAGACACAACATCATGAGGTCCACTGAGATGCTAATGTTTTTCCAGGCAATGAAGTAATGGTAATAACAGTGATGATAATCCTTATTAGATACAACTAAAAATGTGATAGTAAAATTGATGTTTTGGTGGATGGAATTCATATTCCTTTACACTGTCTGAACACATTTAACACAAATAAACCACAAATCATAAAAAATCTCACTTAAATCTCAATATGTATATTTTTTCATTCTGTCTTACACTCCTACTTCTTTGAATAAATTAATCTTAAAACAAGTGGTTTACAGAAAACATCCAAATGTATATTTTTTTATGTACAAACTGGAGCAGAAAGCCCACTCCTCTTGCAAAAAAACAAAACAAATACAGGCATGACTGCACTTGTGTCAAGGACATGATGCAAAATGCATTACAGTATCCTCTTTTCATTTCCCTGGAAGTCATCATGGAATAATTCTTATTCTGGCAGCGAATGCGTAAGCAAAGCCATTACACCCACTCTTCTCTGCGTCGCTGCCCAGTCTCCTTTCTGGGAAAGAAACGTCCAAGTTTAACCTCTTATCTTTTCCTCTTCCCTTTCCCCTTCCTGTCATTCAGTACATGAACATAAAAAAGACGAAAAAAAACGTGTCCAACTGAAGGAAAAATAGATCTCTAGACAAACATTGAGGCCTATTTATGGCAAATCCTTCACATTCCACACATCCCAGATATATCATACTGTTTGGTTGTGGCCGTGGCCATGTCGTTACTGTGGCTTCCTCTCTCTTTCGTTCTGTTTTACTCACTCCCCCATTTTACTCTGTCCCCACTTCCTTTCCTTTCTGTTTTAGGCACCATCCTTTTTTGTGTGTACCCAGACCAGAGGAGTAGCTATAATTGTTCTCTCGTTCTCCAGAAAGAATGTCGAAAGCAAACCGGCCTTTTGAAGTGGCCCATTGTCTGCTGACCTCAGAAGGTGAGTAGGTGGTGGACGGGGGAAGAGAGAAGGGAGGGGTGGAAAAGCAGGGACTAATGGAAAGGTGAGCAAATAGGACAGAAGTGTGGAACGAGAGAGAAATGACGACAGACGAGAGAGGGTCCCGTGTGATACAAAAATCCTACTGCCACATTGCTGGAGTCAAAAGGTGTCTTTCTACACCAGCATTTTTAGATTGACCTCCAGTTCAGTGCCCACATTGCAATGCCAAAACAATGTAACCTAACATATATACCTAAATTGCTTTTGCTGGCCCAAACCCTGTCTCCTAAGTCCATTTATATAATTCTAAATGTGAAGTGCTTCGTTCTGGGCAGTGGTCTGAATGGATGGTGGAACATCACATGACTGTCATACGTACAAAGGCCTTTGGAAATAGTGTTCAAAAAGATACATTTCAGTTAGAACATTTCTGAAAATTAAGTTAAAAAATATTTTTGTTCAAAATAATGTGCAGAAATGTGGACTACGACTATGTTGTTTTGGTTGTTATGTGATTTATAATAAGCTGTAATTGCATAGAATATCAGTGATTTGTGATACATTCAACTGTGTCTGATACTTTCCCCAACCATTTAACAACATGGATATACTTTCTGATTCAATGAAAAACATCTGCATGCATACAGTGGCATGGAAACACTTTGTAGTCACAATTAAAACGATTGTACAAGACAGAATTACACAAGGAAAACAGAAGGAAATTTGACCACAAGAGTTCAATTACCAATCAATTTTGTTTGCGGAAATTTTCTAATTAGAGGGAGCTGATAATAAATGGCAGAAACTAGCTTCCGCAACTCTGCTGAACAGATTAGACAGCACCATCGGTATAGAAGATTGGTACAAGCTTAAAACAACATGGTGTTACCCTTTTAAGTGCACCATCGAAGCATGATCGCAACTCTGCTCTCGTTTGAGGCGAAAGCCCCACGTGATCACAGTTCAAAGTGCTGCTCCTGGGCCCAGATGGTTATGCTGCAGAGCCAGCATAACCATGCTGGCTCTGCAGCATAACCATGTTGTGTTTGATGTATAAGGGAACTGCTTCAAGCACACCCTCAACATTGTTTTACAGCTTCATGCTGCTATCTAGTGTACCTGCCCTGGGCTCAGGGCAGGTACGTCTTAAAGGGGCAACAGAATGGGGAACTCTGTCTTTTTCCAGTCCTTCAGTTATTTACAGACTCCCACTGTTCCAACCTGCTCTCTCTGCTCCCCTCCCAGAGATTTCGTCTGTATAATTTTACTAAAAATGAATGCCTTTGAGCTTCTCGCTCAAAATAGCCTGTCTGTTAACAATAACATAACAGTGGGAGGGTTAGTCATCTGTCCAACAACAAGGATTGAACGGGACTGAACTGTATTTCATTTGAAGTAGCTGCATATATATTATTTCCAAAAGACATTGCTATTTATTGCATTCATAAATGATTAACTGCATTACATTGTTATGACAATAACATGAAACTCGAAGTATTTTCAGAATTACAAAAAAATCTCAACCATGTTCACAATACTTGTGAATTAACATGTTCAACCATTTTTCAAAGAACACCAGACGCTCAAAGAATGACCACCCAGAATCCAGTCTGAAATAGTCTGAAATGTAAGGTATTCTTCTCTGATCAATCTTTTCATATTAGTTTGGTATGAAAATCAATTTTCAGAGACTTCAAAATGGCACACACTTGATGACACTTTCATTTTCCCATTTTCTTATTTATCACTTTACTTACTACTGATGATTACTTGCCATTATCAGGATTGACAGTAAAAGCCTAACTTTAACAAACAGGAAAATCTATTTAAAAAAACAAGACAAAAACAACCACTTAGACAAGGTGGTAGTTCACGAACGATACAATACTTTTCACCCCTTTACGTGAACACTGTGCCTTTGACATTACTACTCTGGTCACACACTGTCTACCAGTGAGACAGTGGGTCCACTACATTACTATCCCAGTATTGCATCAGCTGGGCGGAGTTGATATAAAGGGATATGGCGTTACCTTGTGTAATGTTTACATTGCAGATCACTGACATTAGGTATGGCAATATGAGTAATGTAGTGCTGCTAAACCCAGTCCACATGTACAAATGAAGTTATATGGGTGGGATATTTTGCAAATAAAGCTAGTAACCCCTGTCCCTAAAAAAAAAAATAATAATAACAATGAGAATTTGAAATAATGGCGGTTGATCTCAATTTGCTTACATAAGTCAAATCAAAATTTATTCCTATGGACTTAACTCACCCACAATCTCCCTACAATCTAGTTAAACTGTACTGAGTTTTTGGCCACTTGGGGGCAGCAGAAACAAGCTATAAACTCAACATTGTCATATTACCTTTTTAGTTAATATGGTGAACAAGTCAGCAAACGGTTGCTTATTTACACATCTAGCAGACAAGTTAGCATTCATTTGGAGTTGTGTCTCTGGCCACCTGATGAATGTAAGTCCAATTCAAACTTCTTTTAGCTCTTTCTACCTGTTCCTGAGGGGAATATCTGTCTCTTTAGCTGCTAAATGCTCCATACGTTCACTAGCTAGTTGTCAACTTTGTGCCAAGATTGTGTTTTTTTGAGCCCATCTCTTGCTTGACCACGGTCCTTCTCTAACCTTAATCAATTGCTATGATTTAACCGCAAAAAATGTAATCATGCTTTAAGAGAAAATATTGTGGGGAAACAAGTGAACATTGTGTGCTGGCAGTGAACATTTTGCAGATACATTCAATATGTAAGTTTCCTTGTTATTGCTACTGAAAATTAGCTGTTTATTAACATAGTTTTTAGGAGTCTGGTTTACACAGTGTTGTGCACACACATACTGAATGTGCATGTAATAACAATCAAAATTGTGATAGGTGAATAATTTAGTAAGTGTTTGTTTAATGTGTAGTGTGTGTGTGTGCGTGTGTGTGTTACAGACACAAACAATAATTTTAAACATTTTATCCAAGCAGCTTTTGCAATCATTCCACCACCGACTCTGTCCTCCTCCTCCTCCTCTCTCCATTTGTCCCTCTGTTATTCAAAACTACTTGCTACTCACACTCACACAAACACTCACCCACAAACACACTTCTGCCATGGCCCAAGGCACACAGTGTACAGTTACTCACATCCCCAGGAAGCGGAGGTATGACATCACCTTATCATCTCCTGTGGGCCCATGGGAAGACCGGAGGGGGGAGAGACTGAGAGCGAGAGAGAGGAAGAGAGAGAGAGAGAGAGAGAGAGAGTGGAAGAGACCATAATAAAGAGTCCAATAAAAAAAAGACAGTAAGATAAGCGGATACAAGGAGAGAAAATGATTGGGGAAGGCAAAAGAGATGAGGTGTTTGAGGATGTTACAGAAGTGATTCTGACATCACAGCAAAATATGATGAATGGACTGTTTTCTTCTTACACAATTTTCGCATTAAAGCTGTTACTTTAAATCTCACATACACACATACACAATATACACATACAAGTACACAAGACTTTATATGGCATGTGTTAAAAACAGGGACCTCTGAAAACAATCACTGCGGTCGGTGTAATAATCCTAGTTATGCGTGCTCTGAAAAGAGGTCAGGTTGAGGAAATAAACAGTGTGCTGGGTTTTATTACTCACACATGACCAAGAATCAGTCATTATCTGGACTGACAGTGCTTGCCTCTTCTATAAGATATGTTACTTATATGGGGAAACACTCTCTTGGTTATTTTGCTATTATACTGCAAAAAATGTCTATCCATCAGTCCACAACTATTGTGTGGATCAACAAGACTTTACATTTCCATTCATACAGAAAGCATGAACACCAACATGCCAAGAAGACACAGCATTAAGTATAATGTTACTTGGCAACATACAGTACGTGTCTTTTTACATGTACTGTTTTTGTGTGTTTTGCCCCTTTTCGTGAATGGCCAATTTCCTTATACTGCAATCCTTGTCAGTGATAACTCCACTGTTGTTGTCCTGAGAAGGGTATTAGTGATGGATCGATCTGACTTTTTCAGTCCTAATACCGATACCAATACCTGGGCTATTGGGTATTGGCTGATGCCGAGAACTGATCTGATACCAGTGTAAAAGTAATAAGTTGTATTCCTCACTGTAAGGAATAGACTGGGTAACATTATTTTATGTGTAAGGCACAGATTTGATCAAGTGTGAAATAACTCCAAACTGCTGACCCCTTGTTTTTAGCTCCTCCATGCTATGCTAGCTCTCCTAGCAAAATGTTCAGGTCTACCGCATCAACATAATTGAATAGGTCAGCCCCCTTGTTACCGATACCCGATCCTGCTATTTGACTCAGTATCAGATTGGTGCATCCCTAATGGGCATAGGTAGCGACTACCTGGATTGTTCTTATTGCATTAACCTAAAGAAAAGCAGCAACCTTTAAGTATTAAGAACAAAGAAAACTCATTAGAGTTTAGTTTACTCAGCTCCTCATTCATTCTCAAACTCATCCTTATTAAAGCTATTTCAAGACTCACAGTTGTATCGGGTTATAATACAATATACATCTAAAATGAAAACGAGGTACTCCATTTGAGTATCCAATGCCTCAACATGGTATGACATGTCATTACACAAAGCTGAGAAAATGCCATTTTATTGTTAAAAATAACTTTCTTTAAGCATTTTTTCTTTTTTGTGAACCACCAAGTAGATTTTTTTTTTTTAATCTTTGAGACAGAGATAAGGAGCTAAAAATGAATAAATGGAAACACATTGGAAATGCAGTATGTCAAAATAGTCTCACAGAAGTTACTACTTGCTAACAGAATGGGTGATATGAATTTAAACAACAAACAAATATCTATACTTAACCCTGACAACACATTAACAGCATAAAAATATATTTGATTATCGTCACTTGGGTGGAAATAAATATACAAACGCACTGGAAAATTCATCACCTACAGTCAACTGTATGTGTGTTCACAATGAAAGGAAATAACTGTTAAGCATTGAGTCATTCCAGCTCTCTTATCAAACTGGGTGGGAAAGAGCCTGGTCCACACCATAATACTGTACCACTGAATACCACTGGTGAAATGTAACTACATTAAGGACTTGTACTTTACTTGAGTGTTATGCTTTCATGGCGCTTTATACTTCTACTCTACTATATTTCAGAAAGAAAAATTACTACCACAACTAAATAATTCCACTACATTTTTTTGTCAGCTTAAGATGTTACTTACAAAACGTACTAAGAAATGATGGATGGTTATAGATTAAACTACGCAACAGTATGTACAATTGGAGCGTAAAGGATCAGAAAAAGTATTTACTATTCTATTAATCTTTTATTACCGCCTCCTCGGAGATTATATTTTTGGTGCCATTTGTTTGTATGCTAGTCTGTCGGGAGGATTGTGGAAAAACTACAGGCCCTATTTTCATTAAACTTGGTGGAAGGGTGTAGGAAGGGCCCAGGAAGAACCCATAAAATTTTGGAGCGGATCTGAATCATGGGGCGGATACACAAATACTTTTTCACTTTTGTGACCTTTGCAAGATAGGTGTCTATAGCAAAATTAATTGAATTTGTGCCAACCTGTTGTAATTAAAGTGAATGGTGTGCCGCGATTAAACATACAACAAAACATAACAGCAACCTCAAACATGATAGTAGAAACAAATGCAGCCGTAATGTAAGAAATAAACAATCACTGACGTATTTTATGGAAATTCCGGATTATCCAACCTGCATAAAGCACATAATTAGCCTGATGCATAGCTGAGACGATGAGGCTTTAGCTAGGCATAACCATATTTTGGCATGCTGTAATTAAAATAGTTTTGGAAATATATCCAGACAAACAGAGTTTGTGCGTGCAGATTTGCATATCATAGAAGACTGCATTATTGGCCTTGGCAGAGGTTTGCACTCTCTCTCTAGTGCCCTTCAAGTTTTCTATGCATGAATGCTTGGTTCCTGCTTCCTAAATGTGAGGATTTCCAGTGTGAATTTGTTACTTTTAATCATTAGTTGCAGCCTCATATAAAACAAATAAAATAAGCTCCATCTCAACCTACTATAACAGTAAACTGCTTCTTGCTCACGCAAAGATATTGCCTAACTGTGGAGAAAATGAGAGACAGTGAATCTCTGAATAAACAGCAAGAACCTCGTCAGCATTGATAACACCTCTGATATTTCCATTCCGATTAAAGTATGCTAACTGAGAATGTGGATCATTGGGTACACAAATGTATTTTCATACAGGAGGACAAACGCCTACTTTTTGTCAATAACACATGTGCAATTCAGTTCACATCTTGCTATTGGTAAACTGTCCACACAGGATGTGACATAAGATGTGTGATGTGATATGATTGCTTTTATATTAATGTGTATTGTCTGCTATGTAGCAGAAGGGAGTTACAACTCAATTTCATTCTATAACCTGTTGTATTGTGACAAAATAAATCTACCTATAGCTACATGCCCCCCCCTCGCACACACACACACACACACACCACACACATGTTGATTTGGGGACAAGTTTAGGTAATAACTCATTACCTTGGTGGTAAACATCAGCATTAAGTAAACAGACAGGCTAACATGGGCTTACATAGAAAAGGTGCAGGTTTTATGAAGTGTGCCAGAAAATCTTTCTGTTGTATGTGTTGTCTTTGACAATGGCCACAAGTTAGAACATGAAATAAAAAATGTCTTCCTTTTTGAAAAGGCACCCTAGGACCACAGTGAAATATGGCATACCTATTAATAGGTCCTATTAGTGCTACTAAAAGGTCACAGGTTTGACAGTCGACGTGGACAGCCACGTGACCTTTCAGAGTTACAAGATGTGGTTGACCAGCAGCAAAAACATAAAACTGTAAATAGGCACAAAAAAAGCAACAAAGGTCAACACGCAGTAAGCGTTATATGTATTCTCAAATACACAAATATTTTAATTTTATTTAGACATTACTGTAACAGAACAGTACTGTGGTTACAAAAATGCTATCACATTCGGACACTATGTGTGTGAGGCCATCGCTGAGACATAATCCTATTGCCCAGTTCTCATACTCACTGAGACGTCTCATACACTTAGTAAGTAGCATCACTCAGGCATCACAATGTGGCTTTGGTCTATAAATGGCTCCAAGTCTATTTATAGATTCATGGATGGATGGATGGCTGTAACTCCCTTCAATGTCACAGAAGCCCAATGATATAACAAGAACCATTGTGACAGTGTCACATTGTAAAATGGCAAATAGTAAAATATTTTGAGGATATACACATAAATCACACATCCTACACTTTTCTTGTCCTTGTCCTAGTGACAAAATCTTTTTGCAGGGACCTCAGCCTTCACTTATCTTCAGTCATCGTCATCTTCACTCTCTGCTGACCATTTTAACATCACAATACTTACAATAACTTAAGCTAGCAGTACAGCATCTCATTCAGTTGAATGTGGTTCTTGTATTTTATATTTGTGTGGGAGTTCCTGTCCAACCTCATGCATGTGTGTGTTTCTGTGTGTTTTACTAAATATAGCTTTGTTTCCCTGGTAACACCTGAGGATCATACTAATTCCTTCAGCACATCAACTCCCATGAACATGTTTGTCAATGAAAATGTAATATTTCTGAACCCATTCAGCAAAAACTCACTCAATTTAGATAAAAAGAAAATGTCATTCCTCATTTCTCGTGGTCTCTCTTTCTTTTTCACACACTCCAGCAGGCATAAACATAGGCACATGCTCTCATAAAGACACACAAACACACACAAACTCCCCTCCACCTCCCAACATGCATTTGTGATCACATAAAGTCAGATTTGCTTTGGGTGTGTGTGTAGAAAAGAGATCCATTATTTTAGCTTCTGCCTGCAGCTTTTGTGTGCAGCTCAGCAGCTGAAAGGGAGCGATCAGCCAACCATAACAATCCATAATGGCTTTTCTGCCTCATCCACAAGTCTAGAAGCGTGCCTCCGGTCGGGGCTATCCCCATGTCCCCCTCCTCCCCGTCCCACCCCCTGGCTCCAGCCTCTACCACCACTGATGTCAGTGAGTGTGTGTGTGCACATGCGGGTGGATGGGTAGGTACTGTGTATGCATGTGTGTATGGAAATTCAGGGCCATGGCTGTGGCTGTGACTGCGACAGCGGAAGACCCCATTGAAAAGGAGTGGAGTCAGCCAGTGCGACCGGGGGCCCATGAGCCTGTCTGATCACGCAACAGGGGCACCAGGCTCAAGACTGGCGCAGAGCTGGCTGGTTGGATGTTATGAGGGTCAGCCTGGAGTTTGAAGAGGAGAGTCTCCTTGTAGCTTCATCAACAATAAATGCAGAATCAAAGGGCAAGAGAGCCTAATTCTCCAATCACTATGTTGTAACATTTCTCCAGCAGCTGCAGCCTGAATAGATCAGAATGTATTATAACCACAAGACACAGTGTGTGGCGTTTTGGAGATTTGCTTGTCTGCTTTTTGCTGATGGAAATCTTAAGGGAATACACGGGATCACTAAGACTACGCCAATGTCAATGCCAATGCCAATGCTGGATAAATATGAAAACTCTTCCACACCAGCATTTTTTAGGCCATTTCAGATACTCTGTCGACATTGAAATGACTAAACAATAAGAATATGGCTACCTCTCTTCTTTGTCTTTTTTTCAAAATTAACAATAAAGCTCATCATCTCTGCAGGGTAAACATCACTTGTGTTGTGTACGAATGTAGCTAAAATCGTAGTTTTTCGAGTTTTTGAGTGTGTGGATGTGGAAAATGTTCAAGAAGAACATGCATTTTCAGATTATATTTCCACGTGACGTAAATGTCATCATCTGCAGCCTAGATCTGTGAACCTTGCTGGGCATGTAGACACAAAATGTAGTATAAAGGACTGTGTATACTCCACATATATGTTGTTCTGTTTATACTACTTTGGGTGTCTGTGATCACACATATTTATCATCAGTTGCAGAAAGTATCATTTGGGCAAAATCACAACACATGCCCATCCACTGTCCAAGTCCACGTCTGTCTAGTGTACAGCACCATTCCATGTAGATATGGCCTAACCTGAAGTAGATTGCAATTTCAAATCCAAAAAGTGTGCGTACTGAAAACAAACTTTTATAGTTCGTTTAGAACATAAATTATGGAAGTTGCTCTTCCTTCCATAAACCTCTGCCTGAGTGCTGGCAAAAACCACAAACCGGCTTCCATAAAAGATTGACCTGATGAGAGCAAATGCCAAATTCCTGCAATCTTTACAACTAGGCTAATCACAAGCACAGGCCTGTGGCTTTCTTAGGTATCACTTGTCAGTTTAATTAGACATCTAGGTATACTGGGAAATGCTCCAGTCCTTATGACCTTACACAAGATAAACTGGTGTAGATAATGGATGGATGATTGGGTTATTGGTTTTATGACTTTCAGAGTTACCCCTCTACCAAACACTGAGATTAATAAATCTGGATGGTAAATGGCCAAATGTGGTAGCCATCTTGATTAAGAATAAATAGTTAGTTTATTACCTATAAATACCAACATTAGACATAAACAGACCAAATGCTTAATCAAAAATAGGTCACAGAAAAGTCAGTGATAAAAATGAAATAATAAAATAAATAATAAAAGTTTGTTTTTCAAAGGACATTTGTTTGTACAATAAATAAATAAAAGAAAAAAGTATTATAACCCAGATGTAATCCAGTTGATTAATACAAACTGTGTTAATAGGTTTTAATTATGAGACAGGAAATAATTCCAGTGCCTCCCTCATCATCCTTAACTGCCAACACCTAATACCTCCATGAATTAACAGCTTTCTTTTACAGGAGCATCAGTGTTTAGCACCAGTGCTGGCTTTACAGTAAGTGCCTCCTCCTTCCCCTACTCTCTGTTGACCGCTCCCAGGGGAACAGCATCCATTTTAGGGAGGAAAAGAGCAACGGAAGAAAGGCAAAATGATGAAGGAGGAAAAAAGGAGAGAGAGGACTGAGAGAATTAAGGTTATATGTCGAGGTGGGTGAGCTGGAGAGCAGTAGAGGGGTTGAGAAAGTGAAAATAAGAGAAGATGAGAGGAAGGGAGGAAAGGAGAGTAGACAGAGAAAAAGAAAGGGAAATCAAGTAGCCATCCGGTGATCATTTTACAGGCTGAGGGGAAGTGTTCCTGGAGAGGGGATGTAGCCAGACAAATGACTGAATGAGAGCTAAGTGGGTGGCAACACTGGCTTATTACAGAGCTACAGGCCTTCACCAGTCCTACAGGTAGACAGCAGGAAACACGGAAGAGAACTGTGAATTACAGGCAAAGATACAAACTGGAATATCCAACAGGCACAGAACAGCTTTACTTTTCATCTACAGAGAGAGAGAGAGAGAGAGAGAGAGAGATAAGGGTGCACAGTTACATGTCATGTACACGAGCACATTTTCAGCAATAGAACAATTTTATTAAGCTTTGCAAACTGCTTTGAGATAACATTAGGAAAACATCCAGGGCTTCCCATTCAAAATATTAAGCAATGGGGAGGACATTCTGAATCATACCTGCAGATAAGGAACTTATATTTAAGCATTTATGATGCAGGGCCCTATAGAAAAAGCTCTGTAGACACTGTGGAAAAGATCATGTCAGAGCAATGAAAACAGGCCTCCACAATGATGGTTGTAAGATTTTGAGAAATTGGCAACCAATTCTTTACTACTTTACGTATAAAAAATAGGGACAGCAAACAGCAAAACATGCACCACAAAATAAATACATTTATTATTTGTTGCAGTAGTGATAATATTGCTGTTAAGGTTTGAACCAAATAAATGAAGCAAATTATAAAGGTGGGCGGCTGTGGCTCAGGCGGTAGAGCGGGTTGGCTGTTAATCGGAAGGTCGGCGGTTCGATCCCTTGCTCCCTTGGGCAAGATACTGAACCCCGATTTGAATGAATGAGTGTGAATGTTAGTTTCTGTTTGAGCACTTAGGATCAAACTGAGGACTTAGGCTCAGTGTATGAATGTGTGTGACTGGTGAATGCCGATGTAGTGTAAAAGCGCTTTGAGTGGTCGAAAAGACTAGAAAGGCGCTATACAAGTACAGAGCATTTACATTTACATAAAGGTGGCGTGTAACTGCATAATGTCTTAATTACTCAGAATATAAGGTATAAAGTTCAAAAATGCCATGTTTTTTAGTTTTGACAATCAAAAGCTGATGCCAGCCTGGTTTCCACTTTTAAAAGTTTGCGTTGAGCCATGGTAAATTAATTACATTATGGCTTCTACCACTGTATTTGAACATCAGTCTGCAACCTATTTAAAGTACAGTACATGGAGCACTTTTTTGAATGTTAGGATATTAAACTCATTTCCTAAAATTATTTGAAACCACGTGTTGAATTCAGAAATAAACAAGACTTTACAGCCATGCTAGAAGCTGTAGCAGCTCTGTAGGGTTGTACTTTGGCCCCATCTACACTAGTAGTAAAACAGAGTTTTAAAACGAATCCAATCTCCGTCCACACCAGCGTTTTAGCTGCTTATCAGAGTTGATCTCTGTCTATACTAAAAACTGAAAACGCACATCTAGTGGCCATTCACGTACACTGGACATGCACGTGCCGGTGTTAACATAAAGCAGATTGTCTATTCCATAGTTACAGAAGATTTGGCGAAAGAATAAAGTAATACAGACGAAGAACCACCAGATTGTATTTTGCATGGACCACTGATGAGCTGGGACTGTTACTGTGAATGTAACAGACTGGGAGTTGTCTCAAAGTAAATACGGCGACATACACAGTACAAGCATAAGCTATAAGTGTTATATGCATGGTATAAAATATTTAAATTGCTAAAAATACCAAGTCAAAAACTCTGTCAGTTTCTGCTTTGCATGACTTATAAGACCCAATCAGAGAGCCAAACGTGAGCGGCTGCGTCATTGTTTCTAAAGTCCTCCGTTTTTGCCTGTCCGCACTATAACGCTCGCCGGAGTTTTAAAACAAAAATGGGATTGGCAGTGTTTTCAAACTTCTCCGTTTTAGGTCTTCGCTTTCGCCGTTTTAGTCTGGACTGGAGGTGCAAACGCAGCAAAAGGTGGGTGGGAGGTTTGGGCTGTAGGGGATTCAAGTAATTGGTGTGGCAATGTGCATGGGGGGGCCTACAAGTGGGCTTCTAGCTTGCTAGCACCTTTATGTGACCCTGACATGTACGTTCCAGCTTTGCAGGTCATGCATTCTGCTTCACATGGATCCCGCCAACACTAATTTTAAACAGAACAGAGGGAACCTGTTGCACTTTAGAAGAGAGTCGGCAAAAGGAGCAAATATTCGTAGAATGGCATCTTGGCTCTGGATAAATCTACATCTGTCCATTACAAAGGCACTATCCACCTGGAGGAGTGACTAGTATAAATTTGTGTATTAGTACAATATTATAACGCTAATGCTAATGCTAGTATAATACAAATATATATATCTTTATTTGGCTGTTTGCCTACAGATTGTTTATAATAGCCCTATTTGTAACATTTCAGCAGCTTATTGATATTCAGAAATTTAACGGATTCACAAATAAAAACATGTACTATCTTGAGATTTGATTAGTGCTAATGTTAGTGTATTCATTATAATTTCAGATAATAGTGTATATAGCTTACCACTAGTATGACATTAATTCAAGTTACAGCTGTTTCATTATGGTATGTTGTTCTCATTCATTAAATCTTTGTGGAAGAAAAATGCTCTATACGGTAGTTCTCTAATTTGTTAAGTACAAACTTGTCAACAGTCATAATCTTCATGAAGAACGAGTTCAACGTTTGCTGTAGCGCTGCGTCAACCTTTTTTTAATGTTCCGCCCCATCCAGGCTGTGATTGGTCAGTTCACGAAAAGTGATATTGATGAGCAACATGCACACGCTTGGATTAAAAAAAAAACACTGGATTTTCAACTCTGTCTCCGCCAGTGGAGACAGAGTAGCTTGGCAGCTTGTGAGAAGTGCCAGTACAGAAGAAAAAGTCGACGCCAAAGCGTTAAATGTAGAAGTGCCAGTACTGGTCAAAAACAAATACAATGAATCCCAAAATCAAAAGCCAAATCCCAGACATTTTTGATGATGTAGAAATCCCAGCCAGACACATTTTTAGGTCCCAAAAAGAGGATATGTCCAGGAAAAAAAAGGACGTATGTGTCACCCTAGTTGACCATTATAGTTTAGCATGTTAGCATGCTAATATTAACTAATTACCGTGCAACAAAACTAAGGCTGATGGGTGTGTTCTAAGTATTGGACAAATAAAAATTTTGACCTGATGATAGATTGTTGTCACTGCTACTACCTTACATCCAATCTAAAGTGCTGCTATTTGTTGTTACAACAATCCTTTAACATTGATTAACACTGCTTCTGTTATTTGTCTGAAGAAACAAAACCCTACCTGTGTCGTCCGCTGTCATCCTCTTTCCCTTAAGTCACCATTTCTCCATTATTACAGAGACCTTCCCCTTTCAGTTTCTGTAATAACCAGGCCACTCTGCATTACACGTTATAAATGAATAACCCCATGTGATGACATGAAATATCGAGCGTGCGGTGCACTTTGAGCACAAGAGAAATCTCAGGGTTTGCTGGAGAATTGAATGATGTAAAACAAAACGGCCCACATTACTGTAAGCAAAAAGGCAGATGGCAAGGCTAAGGAGGTGAGTTTACATATGCAGAGCAAGAAGAATATGAGACAGATGGTCATTTGTTGACTAATCGCTCGCCAAGCACCTTTTGCACATTTACACTCTGGCCAGACATGGTTGAGTAAAGACCTGACTAACTTTTCCTCCTCTTTTTGCATAAATGTGGTTCCCCACATCCCTTCTAAAATATTTTTTTATTCCATGTTACCATATATGACCATATTTCTTTATGCCATCAACAGGTTTCGTGCACCCAAGGGCATTATAAACGTTAGAATCTCCCGAATGTAGTCGGTATCTTATCCAGCTCTCCCCAAAGTTCAGAAATGGATGAAACCAAATGAGGTGTGATGATGATGGGAAAACTGAGCACCAGGTGTGCCTGTGTCTACTCTGTCTACCCCCACTTAAAAAGAGACACACTCACCTCTCTCTCCTCTCTCTCACCCCCCACACCCACCTGGTCTGCTTGACAGCCTCATAGTCCTGGGAGTGAGAGATGCTGGAGAGCGTTTGGTTTCAATGCTAACTGATACCATAAACTTCTGGTGAAATCTAGGAAGGAAGGAGGAAGTCTCTTCCTCTATTATTATCTGCTGTCTACCTGTCTGTGTTTGTGGAAACTTTTGGGTTATGTTTGAAGTCACAAGGGTTGTTAGTGCAAAATACGGCCATGAAACTTTTGAATGAAAACAAGAAAATGTCCAAATTCAGATTTACAAGCTTAACAAGGGTATCCATTTGTTTCTCAGTGTGCCAATTCTTGTTTGTATCTTGGCTTTGCTTATGCATGCATGTGTGTGTGTATGTGTATGTGTGTCAGTGTGTGTGTGTGTGTGTGTGTGTGTGTGTGTGTGTGTGTGTGTGTGTGCGTCTTCTGGAGTCCTGTAAGGCCCCTGGTATCCAGCAGTGGAATGCAGCAGTCTCTTGAAAAGTAGTTATCAGCTAATGAGAATTCCACTCGGAGCAGGAAGGAAGGGCTTAGAATGCGTGTCCCTCAGCGAATTGGGGCGAATGTTAATCACGATGCCTTTAAGTGCGCACACACACACACACACACACATGCTTGCATGCTTGCACACACAGGAGTCTAGACCGAGCAGAGAGCTGCAGAGCCTGACACATGGATGGACGGGAGGGAGAGAGAAAGAGAGGATGTTTTTAAAAACTAGGCTTGGTGTTGTCTTCGCGGTTTGGAACTAATTGGTTTCAGATGAAAATCAGCGAGCACAAACTTGAGAAGGCCTTAATGTTCTTTGCCTTGCACTCCATCTCCCTTTCACGAAACACCCTCCACCTCTCTGTCCTCCCTTTACTCTCTCTTCCTCCTGGCTTGTCATCTCCCTGCCGTCCTGACCAGTCAATTCATCAAACTTCATTTTGTTTTAGTGCAACACAAGTTTTTGCATGGAGGTCATAGTTCACGACAAATGGGTAAAAAAAAAACCATAAACCTTTTAAATTTGATCGGATATAACATGAAAAGTGGATGAAGTTCTCCGGACGACACACTGACCACTTCACTTGCTAGCAGTCTGCATTTCCTCCCTCTCTTTCAGTCTCTCGCTCCTTCAATCTCCACTTCAATCCATCTCTCACTTTCTCTCTCCCTCTGTCTCACTTTCTCCCCAGTTTTGCCGTGAAGGACAGCAGGCCTCTGGAGATCCTGTCCCTCAGGAAGAAAGCGAGCGTCCCCCTCCCTCCTACTGTTTTTTCATAACCTGTTATTTATGTCTGACAGACCTCCTCCAGACAAATGGCTGCCATATGGAGAAAGAAAGGCAGAGGATAAGGAAGGAAGGAAAGAATCTCTCTGCGTCCTTTTTCTCTCTGGCCTTGTGAATTTTTATTCAGGGGTTTTTGAAATTTCCATCAGTTTTGGACAACGCTTCATGAGCTGTGTTAATATTCCCTGTTGGATGGCTTCATGTCCTGTGCCACATGAATGGCAGTATGTACGTCTGAGCTGCCTGCTGTGTCATCAAGCTGATGGAGATATCAGTCCTGTCTCATTGTAAAGAGATGTACAGCTTCTGTGGGCTGTAAACCACAACTGCAATCACAATGTGTATGTGGTCCACAGGGACACATACGTCTGCTAAGGACCTAAATAAACAAGACCATTTGTTATGTCTTTTAGCATTTACACAGAAATCCAAATTTCACATGAAATCTTTTGCATCCCTTAATTCCACCTAATAGAGATTGTTCAGGTAAAGCACAACTTTATTCCAGTTTTGTTGACTAATTACATAGTCTCAACTTTCCATTCATGTTCTTTGCAAATGGGATTTGGTGAGAGACAGCCTTAATTTTAAGAAGCACAATGTGCGAGAGATAACACATTTAACAACAGGAAAGGTATCTTTCTAGCTGTAAGATATTCACACCCCATATGATGTATATTGATCTTAAGTTGGCTTTAAAAAAAAACAACTGGAACACACCAGTTGACTTGTTCCTTCCCATTTAATTAAATCGTAAACAAATAAACAACATAGTAGACAATCATAGAAAAAGATAAAATATCATGCTTGGCTTGGATGGCATATCCAAAAAGAAAGGATGCAATTGATGGAAACAGATATTTTCAAATTCACCTTGACAGTACCTGCTTCTTAACAGAAAGCTGCCTCCATAGTGGCTGACACAAACATCACAGGATACATATGGATCACAAGAGACAAATGCTATGCTGTGATGTATCAGTTATTGGGACTTGATTAATTTGTTACTGGAAACACACATATACATTTATTCTTTCTGAAAATTAATTTTAATGGAATCATATCTTGTACAGGTGTGGAGGTTCACTCTGTCAGACTTAAAGGGCATCTCATCCCTTCCTTTACTCCTCTGCTGCAGTTCCTTTATTCCTCTGCTTCTTTTTTTTTTTTCATTTGTCCTTCTGTTATTCTTCTGCTTTTTGAATGTTTGTCCTTCTTCGGTTATTCTTCCTGTCTCTTCTTCGCAGCTCTTTACAGTCACTCTTCCTGTCAGAATAAAAGTGTCTCTCATGTCTGGTCCCTGAGGGAGCAGCTGGCTCGCTAATCCCCGACGGGGCCTTCTCCTCCTCCCCCCAGCCCCCGAATCTCCCTTCCTGCCTTCCTTCCTCCCTCCCTCCCTCCCTCCCTCCCTCTCTCCCTCCATCTCTCGTGTAATAGCTCCCTTGTTCCTGTCGGACAAAACAGCACCTTTGTGGCCTCCCTCTCCATCCCTCTGACCCCAAATCCCACCCTTTTTTTCTCTTTTGGAGAGAAGCAACATTTAAAGCAGGAATAGGGAAATTGTAAACAGCAGGTTTTTGGGCCTGGAGGCAGAGGCAGAGTCCGGCAGGGCTTAGAGTCCAGCAGAGCAGAGAAGCAGGCCTTTGTTATTGGGGGATTAGTTATGGAGGTGAGGGTAGGGTTGCCACCTCCAACACCATACCCCCACACCTCCAACTCTAATCACCACCACCAGTGCAACACACCCCGTCACACACACACACATAAAATTAAGAAAATGTCCACTGCCTGCACACATGTGGGTTGGGCTTACTTTGGAGTCCTTAGGTTTTTAAAAACAGAAATATGATCTAAGTAAGGACCCATTTCACTTCACATTCACAGATGTTTACTTGGCTGTGTTTAACCTGATATGTGCAAATCAGCATTAGTTCTTCATTATGACATTTTTGTCGCTATTAATGTTACAAGCATCTGGGGAGAGTGACCATCTGTGTTTAACATTGTGATTCAATAAGGAAGGCAACAATTTACTCCATAATGAATAATGAATTAGCAATTACCTGCCGTCTGTCTCCAATCTCTCTCTGTCTTTGTTTCATTGTGTTGATTAGTTTCGCTTTCTACAGTTTCTCCTGGATAGATTCTGTAATTAGGACTGTGTTATTCTACATGTCCTTCACCACCACATGAGTGAGTACATGTTAAGCAGCAGCTTGCTTAAACAAACTTAATTCAGGGTACAAAACGTTTTAAGGAGGAGGAATTCAAGGCAAACATGGCAGCTGTGGTTGAAGGTGCTCATGATAGTAGCCAGCCAGAGGGATGGAATCAAAAACAAATTAATGAATGACAAGTGTACAGCTACCTAGCTTGATGTCAAGAGAGGAAGGCTTGGATGTTTTGCGTGCAGAGAAGCTAGGCATACTTCTTGTGGTGACATCCACATGTATGAGGGCTATGAGAAAAAAGAAGTCTTGCTCACAAAGCAACGTTCGGAGTGAATTAGTTTCTCACATTTCCAAAATTGATTTAAATGTTTAAACAAGTTTAATATTATTATATGGCATCTAAAATATTTAATTGTATGATGTTATTGTATAGCTGCTTGGATCGGAAACCGAAAGTCCACTGAGTCCGTCTGTGTTGCGGCTGCTGGAGTTGATCCCGGCCATTCTAGTCAATGCTTGTGCTCACACCAGAAGCGTCCCAGAAGTGGCATTCCCCTCCGGAGAATACACAGCCAGTATATTTTTGAAGGAAGGCACATGAAAAGATTTCTTTTCAATGATAGAAACAAGCTACGTGCAGCTTTCTTGTCCTACCGTGCCTACAATCAACTAATATAAATTTCGTGGCCTACGTTGGGGGCCCCCAACCCAGCCGGGGCCCTGGGTCGGCCACCTCCATGCACCCATGCTACCTCCACTTATGGTAGTGAGGCATGTGTAATCTGACCATGTGAACAGATATCATAAAATCATTTGCCAAATTATCAACCTCATAATTTAGCGGGGAACACAGCATTCTGCTTCAGTGTCAAAATCTTGTCATCCCAGTCTGTCGCAAGATTTCAGTACATTCACCAGACAAGACCTTTAACTAAACTCAGATTTTATTAACACCAACGAAAGCATCGTATGTTTAATTTGTTAAGTGCGTATCTGTTATACTATCAGTTAACATATGAATATGGTGCCATGTGTTTTTGTTGCTTTCCTCTAAAAGGTGGGCTGGGCACCTTTGGATATATGACACTTGCATAAAAGTATTCATTCATACTACATATTGTCTGTGCAAGGTTTTAAATAAATGACTTAATGATGATAATACAACAAGAGAAGTAGGCTGCCTATAATTAGTAGTACAGTGTTGACTCAGGACTAGGTCCAACATTGAAGTCAATGGACTGATGCCTAATCTGGAGCCATTTAATTGTTGCAGGTGTTGAATCTCAAATAACAAGTCTATCTTATATATTTCAATTAAATTCAAATAATGACAATTTGTAAATCATCTGCTTGACAGCACATTTAGAGTGTGTTACATTAAGTATTATTGCTGCAAAATTATCCGAATTTATTGAAACTTGGCATCACTAACACACATAACATGGGGTTCAAACTACAGATTATGAAGACCATTGTTCCAAAATAAGATAATGCAGCAGCGGCTCCTGTATAATGGTGGCTGACATGTAAATAAAACTCAACATTAAAGATAAGTGAAGATTTCTTGATGCTTACAAGAGAGTCACATTGTTATGTTTGCATATCTGAGCATTGTGGGATTTTTAGCGGATTGAAAGCATTTTGGGAAAGAAAATGCAGTTTGACAGCTTTGATTTGCAGTCTTTAATTAAAAACACAGTAGGTGTCTGCCTTCGTGCCAGACCATTCAGCTGGGGCTTTAAATCTTTGCACTATAGCGGCTAGGTGCACAAAAGGGCAGTCCATCAGCATTCACCATTGTTCCTTTTTTAACCATCCGTCAATACCTCACTGTAAATCACAAAATGACATTTCCTGTCTTCTGAAGAAATCCTAGGCATGTGGCTGGAAGGTGTGTGCCCTAAAAACACACGTGCAAACTGGTGAGATCGATCAAACACCACGGCTGGGCTTGATGTTCGTTGGCCGTGAAGAGAATGACAACCTCATGTTGAAGATTTAGCGCCAAGCTGGAAATGCAAAGTGAGGCAGGTTAGCATCGCTCTTTGATTAAAGATATCAAATGGCTTTTGAGGGTTTTCCTCTCTTTGCCTTTTATGTGCCCCCCCCCCCCCTTTCTCTTCCATCCTCTGTCTCACTCTTGGTTTGCGCTGAACTTTCCATCCACAGCCTGCCTCTCCCCGTGTGTGTGCTTTGAACTCCTCAAACTGTTCTTTTGAAGGGCAGAGTCATAAAAAGTCCTTTTATGCAGGCCCGGTTTCTTTGATGGGGTTGTCACTTTGTACAATGCTCAGCTTTAAGCCTCAGAAACTTCAGACAGGCATGACCACACCCACGCAGATGGACAGACAGACAGACAGACAGACAGATAGATCCCATGAATGACAGGGAGACTGTCAGATTTTGTGGTTGAAACCAGGAAATTGAGATTCTGGCTGGCTAAAGACATTCAGGTGGTGCTGACAAGATCTTGACAATCCAATATTTTACTGAGCCACATTTAGACAAACTTTAGCCCTGTCTCATTTATTTGAATGGAGCCAGCTCGACGTTGCAGCCAAAGCAGAGGTGGATTTAGCTCCCCTGAAAACGGCAAAAGATAGAGTTTGATGGGTCTCCAAAACTGATAATTCATCAACCATTATATTTTAGCTTGTCTAAGGCTGTAATGATAGCATTTAAGATATACTTCAAATATGAGTCAAATTAAACTCCACTGTCCCGTCATCTGCGGTTTCTATTCTGTTCAGTTATCTTTTGTCAGATTGATCTAGACATGTATTGGTTGTTTTATGATGGTTGGCTAGCTTTCGGGATTCTAAAAGCAACTAGGCAGTCCACAAAGATGTTAACAGACAAGAGCCGATATTGCCTACAAACTCTACTCCGCCGCCACCTCCTTACTGCTCTTCCCAACTACTGTGGTCAGCCACAAAAACAAAATTTGAAACACCCTGCGCTAACAGTTATTCTGTGGTCTGAGAAAATCAGTTGTTAAGAAACAGTCTCAAATTTTTCACTAAGGGCTGAGTTATTTCTCTTTTTAAATATATCCCCTTTAAACAGGGACCTCCATGAAGCCCCATGGTGTCATTTGAACACTGCAGGAAACCATTTTCTTAAGAATACCCTTCCATTGATTTCTCTCCAATATATGTATAATCAACTTGTAGGTATCTAAAAACTGTTGATCAAATACAGGGAATATTTTGGCTGCTTACTTTTTCTAAGTTACTTAACTGTTACACGTTAATGCAGCTGTGAGCTGTTAGAAAACATGATGCGTTAATCATAGAATTTTTTCAATCTCGTTTTTTCCCATGTGTATCTTTAAGGTTGGAAAAATGATTATTTTCCACACTGTCTGTCATATATATTGGATCAGCTTGTTCCTGCTCTTCGTAGAAGCCTTATGATGTTACATTGAGTCTTGTGCATCATTTAACACAAATTTCCCCAAATAGCATTTAATAAACAGGATCTCCTGGACAGTGTTTTTAACAAAGACAATTAAAAAGTCAAATTTTTTATATACATTAAATGTTGTTATACATGGTACGACAAGTGAGGTGCCACCACAGTAATAGTGGCTTGTTTACTTCGGCCTACAACTCGAATTTGTCTGTATGTTCAAGGAAAAGGGTTAAAGGACACTGATATTTGAGATTCACCAGTAAACAGCAAGCTTTTCAATCAAGAAACAATAATTTGTATTTTTCAGTATGACATCCATGTTTGCTTAATGTTTATCTCCAGGGTTTCTGACTTCCCAACAAACTTGTGAAAGCAACCGCCAAATCTCAAATAGCAGATGTTAAAGTTTCTGCAACGGTACCACTGAGGAAGAGTTACCAAAACAGGTCCTGCTTGTAGCTGCATTACAACAATTATGTAACTGTGACAAAAAACAGTCCACTGTGATAGATCTCAAGACAAATTCTTGTCCCTGCAAGTAGATTTTCACAATGTACTGTCATGAGTTGAAACCAGTCACACCCTAAAAGGTACAAAATCTAAATGTCATATGCTGACATTACTTTGGATTGTAACGTACATGATTTGTTGTTAATTGGCTAAAACATTCAAATCCTTTAACATGTCAGTTACAGAGTACAGAGCTAATGGACGAGCTTAGCTTTTAACCCAAAACCAGTCAGCCTTTTTGGGAGTTGGGGCAGCCTCTAAGCCCTAAACCACCACACATGTTTACCATTGGTGCCTCTGTTGTGGTGTCACACCATGTGAATAATGCACATTCTGTCTTTCGTCACCTGTTTTTTTTCACCGATGGCTCCTGTTCACTCTTACCATGTGTTTTCTCTTGATTTACTCGAACTTTGATATTGGAGGGTTTCTGTTAAAAGAATACAATGGTTTCAAACTGTGACTTTCTTCCAATATGTTCTTCAAGAAGTTAGTGAAATTCTTTGCTGTGATGATGTTTGGGAGGTGTGCTGCGTTCACACAAGGAAAGTAATAGGCAGTCTCTGGCCTCTCATGAAACTCTAGCTCTTTGTGTGTGTTGCACTGAGCATGTACTTTATACTCTGCTCCAACTGGACGGTTGTTTTCTTATGTAGCTGCCATACTGCACTCAAGCAAGTAGTTCATTTCCTTTTGTTCGCTTTTTTAATGCAGAAGCATGATTAGCTGCATAGCCCTGTCGCCGTCGCCGTAGCCTGACGTGCACCTCCTCAAAAATGTAACTACACGTCGAGGCGACCCTGACCATAAGCACTGTGATTGGTCGACAGGAAGTGCCCCATGCTTTGAAGTAACTTTTTCTAGCGGCCAAAACAGCGGCTCTAACGCAGTGGATCAATATATTTCACCGTCACAACCCGGGCGAAATGACTCAACAATTACAATTTTACCCATTCACATTAGCGGAGGTATAAACCGGAAGTTAGCCTGCTCAGCCGGCAAAAGTCAACACAATGGACGCTGTAGTGCTACCACCAACTAGCGTTTGAGGGTGTAACTGCAGAATGACGGAGACACCAACCCATGACGTAGCCTATGTCGTAGCTACGCACGTAGACCCTACACAGGAGTATAAATCAATCTTAAGTGTTGTTTTTCTCGCTTGAGTTTTATCACTGGATTACTGGCCAAGTGTTCACACACAATGCGATAATCCATATAAACATAACCAGCAATTACTACAGCGGTATGAAACCAAAATAAATATTTTGCTGTAATTTAATTGCAATAAACGGTCTAAATTATGCCGAAATAACTACAACGTGATGACGATTTGTTAAACATATGTATTCATTCTTTGTCATTTCTGTCAACAAGACAGCAAGACAACCACTTTTAAAATGTTTGTTTTCTGAATGGAGTTTGGATTGATCAGGCCTATGCTATACTAACTTGTTCACAGTAAATTACCGCAATAGCTGGAATCAAGTATCCAACGAAGGCTGAAATCAAGGGCAATTAAGTAACAGACACATATTTTCTGAACTTGCCTGGTAGTTCAACTTCCTCGCTTCCTTTTTTCCAAGCAATGTCCAGTTTTGTATAAATATAGTAGTATTACAGAGCTATGGGTGCCCGCTGACGATAACAACAACAGTGGAAGTCAGAAATACAAAGTGGCTCGCTCCCCCGTCACTCTTCAGCTGTCTGACGGCCAGCAGAGACTGTGTCCCTCAACTCTGCCTTGTCCTCTCTAAACAACACTCTGAAGCATTCAGTGACTTCTGGACAATCTCAAGGCTGATAGACTTGACGCTGAAAGGCGTGACATTGTGTCATGACACAGCATCACGCAACTTTGTAACTTGAGTTGAAAAATTTCAACTCCCGTCCTCCACACCACCCACCCAAGAGATTGCATGTCTTTGCTTTGACTTTGTATGTAATCGCATCACGCCCATTATCTGCTTCACTTTTTGTCTGAAAGCGCCATTACAGCTCAGTGGGGCTGTTTTTGCTTCCTACTCCACCCTGCAATATTTAAAACTGTCCAGCTGACCAAATAGCACAGAATGTGTGTATATGTGGTTGTGCTGACCAATTTTGAAGTTCTCCTACAAAAGCTCATGTAACAGCAGCACAAAATGTTCAGTTGGCATCAGCAGTAACTTAACCTGACTGTCTTATTGCAATCAGTAAACAGTCATATTATAATATTAATAGGAAATAAATTAATCTCCAAACCACAGAGATACAGGTATAAGATGAAAAACCCTATATGGTACATACAGTATGGTCTGGTCAATTATGGTATGGTATACTATGGCATGATATACAAAGATATTGTCAGAGATCTAAGCTCAACCCAATAGCACACTCGAGACTAGCTGGTTAGTGATTACATTTTTTATTTTAAGGATGTAGGTAGGTGCAGTGAAAGGGTGGTAGGCTGGCAAGAGGGGCAGAGGTAATGGGGTTGAAGTCCAGACAGAGGCTGGCTGGAGTGTAAATCAAGTAGTCTGTTATTCTGAAGGCAGGCAGACAAGACGAGCAGATAACTACAGGAAACTAGACGATTAACTGGGCGAAAACGCAACACCAGGTATACCACGTATGACTCAGTGATACAGCAGAGACTGTGATGTCAGCACTGGGTTCTTGTAGTGTGAGTAGGATGGCCAGATGCAGACCAGGGGTAGTGACAGAGACAAAACCAAAACACAACAAGCACACCACATCCACCCAAAAGGCAAAAGATTATCCAAAACACACTCACTCCCACAACAGGCATCACAGAGTTGAGGTAGCCGGGGAGCATCAAATAGAAAACCTGAAAATATTTTCCATCAAATATGATCCAATTTCAGCAAAATTTGTGAATAAAGTTGGGCTTTTGTACAGTAATCAGTGGTGCCCGTACTCAGACACTCAATATACATTAATATAGAAGCAATTATAAAAATGGTAAATAGAAATAAACTATAATCAATGGAGCAGTGCTGAGGATGAATTTGAGCTCAGAAGTCTGATAGCTTGGGGGATAAAGCTGCTCTGCAGTCTGGTGGTGCAGCAGCTGAAATTTCTACATCTCTTCCCAGAAGGCAGCAGGGTGAACAGGCAGTGACTGGGGTGGGTACTGTCCTTTAGTATCCTTTGAGCTCTGCGTAGGCACCTCACCTCACCAATGTCACTGATGCTCGGGAGATGGGTACCTATGATCTTCTGTTTTAACCACCCGCTGCATATTATTGTATGTTTCTATAAAAATCCACTGAGCAGACAACGCATCTTTGATACTCTCTTGCCTTTATTTGCATATTTGGTATTTAGAAGAAGAAGATACTTTATTGTCACATACACATACATGTTGCGAAATTCATTCTCTGCATTTAATCAATCCCTCAAGGGAGCAGTGGGCAGCCGCCGTGCAGCGCCCGGGGACCAACTCCAGATCTTTACCAGTGTCTGGTCAATAGCACTGACAGGAGAACCTAACTGTTTTTGGTGGTGGGGGAATCCGGAGCACCCGGAGGAAACCCACGCAGACACGGGGAGAATATGCAAACTCCACACAGAAAGGCCGGGGCAACCAGGGTTTGAACTATGATCCAAAAGCAGCTAAAAGTAATCAGGTTACATTACTTTTATTTTGTGGTACTTGGATGATGTTGCCAATTACATTTTTTAACAAATAATTAGTAATTGTACTGTATTCCATTTTTTAAGTAATCCTCCCAGCCCTGGTCCCTTGGCAGAATGGGGTTACCTGCCCACCAATGCACAGACTAATTTTGAACAGTTCTTCCATCTTAGCAGGACATTCAACTGAACACTAATCATTTCCCCTTATCTGCAGAGTGGCATACCAGACTTTCTATTTGTGTATGGTATTAAAATACAAGGGTGAAAATATCTCATCTCCCAAGCTTATACAGTAGATGTATCCTGTCTTCCATTCTCCAGTTAGTTCCCAGTTGTCAAACTGTGACCATTACAGTCTGGGTTGGGTTTCCCTTAAGCATCCCGACACTGAGACAATCTTTGTTCCATTGTAAGCCACAAGCACTGAGAAGCTTTTGGGAAGCTGGAACCTGACTGTTCCCAGGATCCCTTTCACCTGAGCAGGAGAACAACAGAGGGAAAAGGGGTAACACGGAGAGAGGCAGTTGGAGAGCAGGAACAAACAAATATGCATGCAGACACGCACACAGTCACACAAGAACATGGACACACATACACTCACACACATATACAATACTTGCAATGAACATTCTTTCTTCGATAGATATACACACTTCTAACAAAGCAACAGCGGATATTGTTACAGTAGAACTTGGTGCAAACGATAAGTCATTACAGCCCAATGCTCTGGTGTCCTGCCACTCTGTTGTGTCCCAAATTTAAACGCAACCCTAACCCTGCATGAAGAAGCGGTGTCACTTTTTTTTACCTTCATTGAAGATGTATGTAAATGTCTCTGTGGATCACAAAGAATGTACAACCACTGTCATGAGGTGAAGTGAACACATATCCAAAATCGGTATAGTATAAAATGTTTTGAAGTGTATTATAATCTACTCTAAAATGCTTGTGTCATGCAAATGCCTTTGAATGACATTGCAGGCTTGCTTACATGGAGACAGAGAAGCTTGTCTCCATGTAATCTAGTGTGCAAAGAGGGGCATGCTTGAAACAAACAGGTTGTTTGATGTGTCCTATGAACACACCTGTTGTTATAGACAGAGCTGAGGTGTTATACTTGTTCAAATTGGGATAACAGTGCACACTTTAGGAATGTTTCATGTTGAAGGCATTCAGAGTGTTGCACTCATTTGCACACACTAAAAGTACCGGAAGTGGTTGTGTGAAGCATGAATAAAGAGAGCTTGAAAGAGAAGTTTGAACCCTGCATAGTTTCTCACATCCAGACACATGGCCGATCACTGTAAGATGTGGGCAAAAATTGTCAGAAAGGTGCAAAAAATGCAGTTTCCCGAGTTCTGATGCTGGAAATGTTTAGAATGCTGTTTGATCGTCCGACAGCACTTTAGATGAAGATTACTTAGCCTCTTAAGCATCCAGTCATCATCAATCCTATGAATACTGTACATTTAGAGATCCCCACATGCTACAACAATTTGTCTTGCTGAGATTCATATGACTAGGGTACAGCAAACAATGATTTTGGTACTCGAAACATCTACAGATTATTTCATCGATGCATCGTTTAAGAAGTAAGTTAACTCATGACTGTGACGTTACAACCCAAACTCACGGCCCAACCAGGCGGAGAACAACAAACGCACGTGTACACATTTACAGCTGAGGATTGCAGCTTACTTTTGCAAGCCTTCAACTCGACAATCAATCATGATTTCAGTTAAATGCTAAAGTTGGTGTTACTGTTACCTTGTCTGTGGTCCGTGGACTTGACACTAGACCGGGTGCTTTCTGATCAGATGCCGTTGTGCTGTCGCGGTAGGGTAGGCCACATAAGTTTCGTTTTACGGTGGACAGCAAGTAACATTACAGAGTTGTTGTTTTCTTTTAGCTTAAAAATAATCCCATACTTTGGACACTTTCTTCTGCGTCCCTCACTATTTTCTCTCTTCCTCCACTTTGCAAACACCACCATCATAATCACATTGTGTTCACACAGGTAAGTGCGATGTGCGACAGTAATAAATGTCCATGCCAAACAGTGTATACTATATATATATACTATATAGTATATATCGATGAATTGTTTCAGCCCTTCATATGACCACTTGTTTTAACATGAAAATGAGATGACAATCTAGAGAAGGTTGAGATGCATATCAAACTATTGTATTTGTAAAGTCATTTTAGAAACACCAACTAGCTAGTTACCATCTGTATAATTTATGCCCACTGTTTCCTATCAAGCAAATTAAATTTTAGGGGGAAATGAATGTACAGTATTTCAAACTTTACCAGTGGTTTAACATGTTAAGCATTAGCCTTTGCAGCTGTGAATACCACAAAAGGAGATCCATTCCTCAAACAACAAAACTCAGAGGTTTGCTGCTCATGTCAAGATGTGCGTCCAAAATGTATTGCTGCCATCAAAGTGAAATATTGCTTTAGAACCGGTCTTAATGCTGTACCAGGAAGCCAGTCTTTAAAGAAACAGAATGTTTGTGTGACAGGATCCTACTAACTTCTGAAATATCCATCACCCTTGCATTCCGAGTTCAGCGGAAGTTCTGTCAGGGTTGAGTATGTGAAACCGATTTCTAGGACAAGATCTCTAAACAAACATCACAAGGCCTCTGTTAAACCAGTTTGATCATCAACCTGTTTTCTTGCTGAGCATGTCTTCCGCTCTTTGGTCTGTGGAGTGTGTGTGTTTGTGTGGCTTTTGTGTGTGCGCCACTTCAATAAGAAGGTCTATAAGGATGTAAATCACCCCGTCAAAAGTGAGCGCTGTGAAAACATCCTGAGTGCATACTGAGACACCCGTACACACTCGTACACACACACGCACACACACACACACACACACACACACACACACACACACACACACACACACACTACAATTGTCCATGTGAGATGAGTAATAATTCAGCTGGTGGAGTGGAGCGATGGAAAGTATAAGAATCAAAATTAAAGTTAACTTAAACGATTTTCTTTGTTTCTAGGAACAAAATATAAAGTTTCTAACTTGCACATCTTTGCATTAAAGTCATTTTGGTAACAAGGATGAGTAAAATGATTATTATTAGTTATCATGTTTTGTCAGTATGAGAAAAAAGTAAAATGACAAACCACATCTAACATGATTTTTTACAGAGAACCTTTAAGTGTCAACCGCAAAATCTTTTTTAAGACTTTTATCTTAGAACATCTGCATCTGTCATGATAGCATATTTTAATCAGCAAATTTGTCCACAGTGTATCAGTTTTGTTTCCATTTTCCTCACCTCGGAAACTTATTTGTCGGTTTCCTGTGTCAGCAGTACACGGCTGAAAGTGTTGCTACACGAGAGAGCTAAATATAACACCAAGACATCTGCGGTAAGAAGGTTTTGAAATCATGCAGATAAGAGTTTTGCAGAGATGTGGGCTGTAAAAATTTGAACTTCTCAGACATTGTAGTACAGCTTCCAGACAGGATGGTGAGTAAGGCAGAGTATATTCAGGAGATGTGGCTTTATTTGAAGAAGCCATGTGATTCACTCGCCTGTGAAGAAGTCGGATTTTTGAACCTTAATATTAAGTTTCTCCTCCTGATCATTACAGACCTGTAATTTGAGTTATGATGGGTTAAGAAAGTTCCCTTAGCCATATAACATAACAAATGCATGGAAAAGAATATAATGAGAGTACACACCAATTTTAGATGGTCAAATAAATTCTTGTTATAGTACCCTTAAACAGCAGTCACATATGAAATCAGAACACCCAGCTGATCTCTGGTTGTGAACTTCCTTATTTATATACTTATATTTTAAGCATATCCAAGCCATATGTTGTCCTGTAACTGTCACTTTGAAATAAGAAAGAGCTTTGATGCCTGTCAGAGACCAATCAAGTCATGGGTCAGTGGGTCACAGTGCAACAAGCTACATAGGCCACAGAGGAAGAGAGCGAGACAGACACAGAAGAGAAAAACCAGTAGGGCAAAGACAAATGCTTATCGCTTGAGTGCCCTCGTGTCGGCAGCACCATCTCTGACTGTCACCACCTTGAGTGACACACATCTGGGTTGAGGGGTCAGCAGGGCTGAGGAAGTGTGATGTATGTGGGTGTGTGTGAGGAGCTGTAAACTTCCTTGGACAGGAACAATAAAAGCAATGATTGCAAGACAGGTTTTGAGCCCATCTGACCAAACATAGTCTCAGGAACTAAACTCAGGAACTCATCAAGACCTAAACACCTCTTTTTCTCGTTAACTGTAAAAATTACACCAATAACAGATTTTTTTTTAAAAACACTTCTCGCTTGCTTTGTCCAGTCATGAAGTCTGCTATAATTATAATTTTAACATCAGTGACATTAAGAGAAATTCCCATTCAAAAGTCTTAATTTTGAGAGTTGTGCACACAAGTTAGTGGTCATGAGGTTTGTTTTTTCACACTGAAAAATCCACCTTGATCCCTCCTGGGTAATAAAAAATTACCACCCAGCAGGGACATTTGGGGGGGAACAGGTACTAGTTAGGTACTAGCCTAGGTACCAAAACTGAAACGACAGTACCAAGCTTGTCTCCTAAAAAATACATTTATATAGAAGTAAATTGTTTTCATAAGTGGTTTCACCTTGTGGTGACAAATGAATCACCATATTTGCTACTTAATTTTATATAAACATAATTTCCAGCACACAGTTTCCTGAACAAGTTTCTCAAAAAGATTACTTGGAATAAAGGGGCCATTTTCCTGCTATCCTTAGGTTACATGTACAGTAATGCAGATAAAGCATTTTATTTTTCTCGGTTTTAGCTTGACATTCACACCACACTGTCAATTTTCAAACCCCAAACCGACACAACCGACGACAAAAATGTTCTTCAGAATGAATGAATTTCATAGTGAAGAGGAAAAACTAAAATTCTCAAAATTACTAATATATGACTGATAACGTTCACAGATACAGGTACTGTATGCTTGTGAAATAAATTGTAGCAGCAACATAGCAAAAGGTCTGCTGCTTCCAGCTTGCTGTGTGATGAGTCATTTTGTAAGTCAAGCTGATCACGACACAGGAATTGAAATTGACGAATTGACGGAATGTTTACTCTTTGTGCATTTTGTCACATGGTGCATAAAATACTGATGTCAGTCAGTCAGTTTAAAGGGAAAATGAGAAAGAGATTGGATGTGAGCTGAAATATTCAGAAAAATACTGTTTCCATGCTCTTTTTCTTTAATAAATGTTGTATTTTTCTTTGCTCAATCCTTGTGTCATATGATTTTACTATAGTGCCCTGGGGAAGGTCGTCACATTTTTCTTATTTCAGCAAATTATGTCTCTGCACTAAATAGGATTTGAAAATAGAGCAAAATATATACATCAAAATATTTGCTTTTATATAGTAAGACCTCTTCTGATAATTACAGTAATGGCAGATGTAGATAGTAATTTGGTCGATCGTATTTGTTGTGGAGAAACAGGAATAGGGTAATATCTCTCAAAGTCAAAACACCTAAGCCTAAGGTGGTCATATTAGGCTCATTTTCAGGTTTATAATTTTATTTAGGGGTTGTACAAGAACAGGTATTTTTGTCATACTGCACAATGCTGCAGCTCCTCTTGACCGTTCCGTTTTAGGTACAGAGTGAAGCATCTCCCTTCTGTTTGATCTTTGTTTGGAAATGCACATGCGCAGAACCTAGTTATGGACTACTAGCCAATCAGGAGCAGAGTAGGGCGGGTCCTGACAAGACAGTAACCATGGCTTCGGTTCAGCTGTACATGTTCCCGAATAGCTTCGCAACCTAGACTGGAGCTAGAGTGGTAAATTATTAATTTGTAACAAATTGATCTTTCATAAGTAACTGTGCACTGTCTCTACATCACGGTAACAACTTCTGACCATTGACTGCCTAACATTTGGTAGGGAGGGTGGAGGTGAGGGGAGGCAGCAGGTGGATGTCTTGTCACTGTGTGTGCTGCAGCTCAGTGTGTTTCTCCACCGGTGTTTTTGAGGGCGTGCCACACTAGCCGCTAGGCGAGTATTATGTGTTATAAATTGAAAAGCTGAACTATAATCGAGCTGTTTTCAGGCAGTTCAGAGCAGTGTTTTCTGTGGGAGATGGTAACTCTCTTTGGACTGGACTTCGAGCTTTTTCACTTTGCAAACTTAATACATGCACATAAAATATATATAACACAATTAAGGAAAGGGGAAAAAAGCCAAAAACATAATATGACCTATATTTAAATGTAGCCAGAGTAAAAGGGTAGTATTTAAAGCAGGCAGAGCAAAATTTCTCAGCTTCAAGTCTATGGCTAAATTGACAAGGAATAATGAATGGGTGACGAAGGGAGACATGGCCACATTTACGTGAATGAGACGGGTGGAGGACAGGAAAGACTATTCTACTGTGTGTGTTTACCATGCATGTGTATGCATAGCAAGAGCAAAAAAAAGAGAAAGAAGATGAATGCCCTCAAGAAACATTTTGACACTTGGCTGTAAGCTTCATTAAAGGAAGCAGTAGATGAAGGTGAACGGGGGATGGTGAGTGAAGGTGGACCAGGGTGTGAATGTGTGCGTGTGTGCGTGTGTGTATGTGTGCGTGTGTGTGAGGGTGTGTGTGTGTGTGTGTCAGAACAGAGGATAGGTAGGGGGCATGGCAGGAGGTAGGTGGTGTGACCATTGTGAAAAGATAGGCTACTGTTGGGTGGGAGCTGCAGAGGAGATTGGAGGTAAAATGAGGGTGTGACTGACACATGGATAGAGAGGACTAGCAGGGGGTGGGAGGAGGTGGCAGGCAGAGAATAATGGTGGCAGGATGCGGGTGTGCTGCATTGACGGGGGGGTTGTGTGCCACCAGAGGCTATGCACGGTCTCCATGTTGTTTCAGGTGTCCATACACCCTCAGCCAACCAGCAGGCCCTGGAAGGAGGACTGGCAGCTCATTACCCTGATCAAAGACTCCACTTCCCTCTCTGGTTCAACACACACAGACACACACACACACACACTCTGTGTTTACCTGGCTAATCCGAGGCTAATCTGGCTGATACGCAGGATGTGGGGATCAATTAAGGAAATGAAGGTGTGGTGATGAAGGGATTTCACATTTCCAGGTCAATTATGCCAATTCTTCCCCTTTTATAGAACAGATAGTCAAAGAAACATAAAGACCTACAGGTAAAAAAAACAAACAAATGAGCTCTTTGGGCTATTGGCGTCATCGTAGCCCCAGAAAAACAATTTATTTCCAATACATTTAAATTAACCAGGTGACTTAAACACATGTAAACGCACTGACTGGCAGCTCATCTGATGCCGAAAAGATATTATTTGTAGACTACAATGAGCAAAGCTGGCTGTCAGGATGTAGTCATTACCACTGATTCTGCTCCTGAATCTGAAATGATTAACCTTAGCAAGAAGTGTATGATGTAAAAAATAGAACGTATAGTGAAGAACGGCTTTTTATTCTCTTTTCATTTTGAATCGATCCTGATTCATATCCTGGGCCTTAGTTTGGGAACTGACCACCTCATCATCCATCACAACAAAAGAGCCAGTGAGTCAAAGCATCCCTCTTGAGCCACATCCTCTCAGCTCAGGAGGAGATCTTGTTATATTAATCAGAGGCTTGTGAAGCACACTCACGAAGCTCACATCTGGACACAAATTGACACAAACACATACCAACTCTCAGGGGCTAAATCTGGTTTACATACACCTTTATAGATTGTAAAGAGATATTTATATGTTACAATCTGACAGAGTGTTTATACACTTCAGAGTTAATTAACAGCCAACCTTGCACAATGTCAGCTCCATAACTGGATGAAAACATCACCAGAATTTACTTGTTTTGTAATCATTTTTGATTAAACTATTTTTATGACTCAAGAAGACACGCTTTTACTTTTTGATGATAAGACAAGTACACTTTATTTTATAAAGCTTTTAAAAATAAAAAAGTTAGAAAGTGATGCATAAAAGGCAAACAAAATATAAGCAAATAGAATAACATACAGGTAAACATAAGAAAACAAACTGGACCAGATTTGAAAAAGACAACTTGTGTAAAATCAGGTTAACAATAATCATATAAAATCAGGATAATTTCTTAGGTAAACGTAGGTTGTAAGAAGAGATTATAAAAGACATATAATGACAGTGAGCCTTCTGTCCTTGGCAAGGTCATTCCAGGGTCTTGGGCCATGAAGGCTCTACAACTGATGAAGTCCAGTCTTTCCCCAGGAATTTAAAGGCATAGTTTGATGTTTTGGGAAATATGCACTTTCTTGTCCAGTGTTAGATGAGAAGGTCGATACCACTGTGTTGAGTATGAAGCCAGAGCTAGGAGGTGATTAGCTTGGCTTAGCAAAAATACTGAAAACAAATAGAAACATCTAGCCAGGCTCTGTTTAAAGTTCATAACTCCACCTCCAGCAGCTCCAAAACTCACCAGTCAACAAGTTATACCTCATTTGTTCACTCCGTACACAAACAGAGCTTTGGAGTCGCTGGTCCGGAGAGCAAGAGAGAGCCTGGCTAGCTGTTTCCTCATGATTACAGCCTTTATGCTACTTCCCAAATGTTGAACAATTCCTTTAAAGAGGTGGTATTGCTTTTTCCCTCTCCTTTATTGAGTTTATATCTTTTTTGTGCATATAAAAGGTTTGCAAAATGAAAAAGCCCAAAGTCCACCCCAAAGGGAGTTCCCCTCTCCAACAGAAAACTCTGCTCTGAACTGCCTGAAAACAGCTCGTTTGTAGTCCAGCCGTTTCCCTTTCATCCCTGTGACGTCACAGGGATGAAAGCAAAATGCCATCATATAATGCCAATATATGCTCGATTATAGCTTTGTGGATGAAAGATACTTTTGTTACAGATTAATGACAACACTCTGAAATTCTTGCTCCAATCTATGTTGCCAAGCTGGTATGGGGAACATATGCCGTTTTTCCATTACCAGAACCAGCTCAACTCGCCTCGACTTGACTCGACTCTACTCAACTCGGTTTGGCCGTGTTCTGTTTCCAATGCAGATAGTACACAGATATAGTACCCCTCAATGTAGCTGGTCATCATAGCAACGCCACACACAACTGCCACAACGTAATATTCAATGCAACACACACAGCACCGACCAACAAACAGCTGTCTCTTGATTGAAGTTTAAACCTAAAACGTTTCAACATTACTCCGAATATAAAGACAGATACACGGTATGAAAACCTTACAGCTGTGTTTTCCTCTGCTGTTCTTGCTGCAGCGATCTGTGTGACTGTCGGATCAGAGGGCTCTGTGAGCAGGCGGCTGGAGAGCCTTGCAAGCTCTTCCCGCAGGTTGCCGCAGGCTTCCTCTGTCGCCACTTGCGGAGCTCCTCAACTCTGAAAACTTTCAAGCACACTTTTTGGTCCCCCATCACTTCTCAGAAGTGGATTTAGTGATGAAATAACGTATGAAATTGTAAAATATAGAACTTTCTGTTGCTGGCCTCTGTCTGGCGCGCGCAATGATGATGCAGTGAATTGTGACGATTCTCTCTGACTAATCAGTAGTCTGCCGTGTTTTCACGTCACATTTTAGTATTGCCTCAGCTCACTTGGCGAGTCGAGCTGAGTGGAGTTGGTACCGTGCAGTGGAAAAGGGGCTATATACAGCTCAACCAAAGCCGTTTATCAGCTTCTCACTGACCCGCCCTTCTCTGCTTCTGATTGGCTAGTAGTCCTTTACTAGGAACTGAAAAGATCTTGTAGAGGCAAGATGTATCACTCCATAACTAAAACGCAGCATTCAACACACAGGGTGAAAAGAGGAGCTCCAGCAATGTGCAGAATGACAAAAATATGGTGTTTTTTGAAAATTAAACCATGTAAAGCTGTTCTGGTACAACTCCCAAATAAGATTTTGAACCTGAAAATGAGCATAATACCACCTCTTTAAAACAATGTCAGACGCTGGACATAGCACAGAGAACCACATTAATGGAACCATTTCTGGGCTGGCAGCTCATTCAGACACAGGTTCAGGGTCACTTGAACATGAAGCATGATAGAAAATAACACCTCAATGCAGGTTTAAAGAATCTTACAGCTAACAGCAGTCTCTATTTTATCTAGTATCACTTTAATAAAAACCCAGCATTGGTCTAATATGTCAGTCTAACCCAGTTACCAGACCTACTTTCAAATGCCTGCTTCTTTTAATATGATCAATTCACAAGTGACCAAATTGGGAAATCGTTGCAGGTATGTTCCTGAGATGTTTTCCTTTGTCTGCTACCCACTTTATCCTCCTTGTCTTCCTCCCCAGACTGATGGCTCACTGTCCCACACTCATCCTTCACCGTCTCCTCTCCTCCTGTCCTTTCTCCCGCCATCTCTCCTTCCTCTGTTTCTCTTCTTCTCCCCCGATCATTTTATACTCCTCTCATCTCCTCCTCGTCTTCCTCTCACCTCCTTCCTCCTTTCCTTTGATCTCCTCACCCCTCTCAGCTATCTTCTCCCTCTTCCATCCTTCTGCCCTCTCCTCTCATTTACCTCCCTTTTTCCACTCATCTGACCCTCTTGTCTTTCCCCCTCTCCTCTCCTCTTTTCCTCTCCTCTTGTCCTCCTGTCCCTCCTCTGAAGGCTTAATTTAAGCTTGTCATCACAGGGTCTGTGAGCTGAAGTCGGATACTGCTGATGCTGCAGCCATTACAACTTCTGAGGTGCAATAATGTTGGTCTCTATTTGTGCCTGCCTCACATGACAAAGTGATTATTTCTCACTCTTTTTTTGTAACTCTATTGAGAGCAGATACACATATGTAAAAAGCAGAGAAAAAATAATAGTAAATAAAGTAAAATAATAATAATAATAATAATAATAATTATCTTTATTTGTATAGAACCTTTCATACATAAAATGCAGCTCCAGGTGCTTTACATCATGAGCACTTAAGTGAAAAGAAGTACATAAATAAATAAATAAAACATACAATACAGCAACATGTACATAATCCACAAGCACAAAAACACAGGTATTAAAACTGGGAAAGAGTAGCAGCCAGGGCTAAAGTATGAAATAAATGCAATATAAAAGTATAAAATAGATAAAAGCAAAAGAATAACTATATCAATTAAAAGCAAAGGCATAAAAGTAGGCTATATTTGGTTCACAGACAATCTAAAAATAGGGAGCATGTTATGGATTTAGTTTGGATTTCACCAATGTGTTATCTGGCTCTGAGACAGACTGGCTATAATTTCAGTGGTTTTATACAATGGCTGTGGCAGCACAACCCACTGCAATTTAAGAAAACACATGCAAAAAACAAAACAAAATGAAAACATTGAAGTTGAATACACGACACTGGTATTGGAAAAACATTTTCATTCAAGTTTATTTGAGTTTTCCATGTTTGCTTGTATGCTGTCTGAATTTGCTCCGTGTCTTGCTATGCTGCATATGTGTTGTCAAATTGGTAAAGATGTTGTTTTTTTCCCCATTTGATTGTGCTTTGTTTATTTGCATCTGTTTGCTTCAGTTGCAGTGCATTGAGTTGTCAGGGCCACTGTAATTTTCAGAATACATTGTTCTACATTCATTTTTAGGGAGGAATAATTACAGTAACAGGAAGACTTCGCAGCTATGCTTTACCATGTTGAAACAAGATCCTCATCATACAGTTGTCAAAACTCACACTAATATCACTGACATATTTTTATGTATGTCATTCATTTATCAATACTCTAGTCCAAAGATAAAATGCAAGATATGAATAAGACAAAGAGGATTTTTAACCTTTGTATTGACAACCGACTTGTGGACAAATACCATGTTTGCCTTTCAGGCAGCCATTTGTGTGGTAGTGCAGTTTTGAAAGTGAAATGTAACTTTACGAAAAGGCGGACTCTCGGCAAGTTTCAAGAATTTGTTGATTCATTTTCGTACTAAACTGAAATTTATGGCTGCTTAAGTCAGAATTGATTTTCGAGAGAGTTGCTCTTCACAGACTTAGTTTTGGTTGACCAATGCACATGAAAATCAGGCGTGTACGATTTGGAGCTGTGCTAGTTGTCTCAAGTGTTGGTTGACACATTTTACCCCCGACAGTCACTGCTAATATCTGCTTGTATGTGCTTCAAATAGTTTGCTGTGTTCACATAATAATATTCCACCTTTCCTCAGCAGCATATCAGCTTCAACTATGTCAACCTTTTGGAAAGTGACACATCACTAAGTGGGCAGATGTACAGATTTTATCAGAATTTTCTGATCATAACAGAAAGCACTGGGCTGGAACAACGTGGGTTTTAAGGACTATTTTGATAAAATATTAACATTATTACTTGTGATGCTTTAAACCCAAACCACAGTGAGATATTTATACTTGATGACTCTTACATTCTGTTTTGATTGGATACACTATGTGCATGTAGTCAAAAATCAAGACTGTAGATTTTAGCAGGAAAGCTCCCTGTTCTGTTCAGTTGAAAAATTCCTTTAAAAAAAAGCAGTTCCATTTTGACTTTGTGGTTCTCATCTAAGCTGGAAGAAACCCTGCTGGGCTAAGAGGAGGAAAGGAGAGCTCTGGTGGAAGTTGACCTTCGACCTTTCTTCAGAGGAGTGACAGGACCCCGACTGCACTCCGACCTCCAGGGACCAACCAATTGCTGAAGCGTGACCTGCCGCCAGGGGCGTGGCCACAAAGGACCTCGCCTCTTCTCTCAACCCCTCACATTCTGGGCATTCCAAGTGTCGCTGGGAGCACAGATCATCCAGACAAGCACCACAGGGATGAACACACACAAATGCATATACCACGCACAGATTCGGTGCTGAAATCTAACTCAGCACATTGATTCAAGTAAAAGTTTGGGGTACTTTTTTTTTTTACTTATTTCAGGCCACTTTATATTTTCAAGGAAAATATTGTACTTTATACTCTTCTATATTTATTTGACAGCAGCAGATGTCAAATAATGATCATACAAAACACATGAGGGGTTTATAAAATATGATACATTGTTATAAATTCAATATGATTTAACCCTGTAATATTTAATAAAGTATTTCTGATTCTGATTAAAATTGTTTTTAAAAGCCTGGACAAGAAAATAAAAGATGCATATTAAAGCATCTGTATTCATTATCTAATATATGTAATATAGTATAATACTCACAGGGTCCATTATTCAGCATTAATGACCTCTACTTTGATACTTTTATTAGATTTAGCTAATTAAACTTACCATTTTCACAACATTTTCAATACAGGACTGGTATTGCTACTTATACTTACAGTAAGTAGAGGATCCAAATACTTCCTCCACAAGTGCACAGGTTCACCCTACACATGGAAAGTTTTGCAAACTTGTATTTTCCCCTCAGGTCTCGGGGCTTTACAATCTGCATGATTTTTTCTCTCATTAGACCTGTGATTCAGATAAGGAAAAAACTTCAAAACTTTAGTACAAACAGGAAAAACCTCGACTAAAACAGTTGAACAGCTGGCCCATGTAGAGTAGGCTGAAGTAGCAGTAGAGTTAGTCCACACTGTAAAGAAGTACTAGAAATACAGTTTACTACAGTAAACAGTAAAGAGCTGCAATGCGACCAAGTGAGTGATGAATATACCAAAAAGAATGTATATATAAACTAAAGGAAGCATATAAACCATTTTGAAAAGCAACGTTAAGTGTGTTATGTTTAAGAGTTTTGAGCAGAACTTAAAAGTTTACAGAGCGAAGACGAGTAAAGATTAATTGCAACTTCTTCTTTTGCTAAGGACGGGTTGAACCTCAATCACAAAACCAAATGGCAAAACTATGGTGTTTTTCCTTGGGACTTTGGTCATCTTTTCTCCTTCTGTAATGGATATTTGATGTTCAGTTTCATATGTCAGAGTGTCAGAATTAGTTTCATATTGTACATGAAACATCTAGCCCACACAAGTTGTTTTATTTATACCCTATTTTGTCTTTGATGTACTCCATTACTACTTGCTGGGACAAGGATCATTAGCATTTCAACTCAATTTGAATGTCAAAACTCTGTTGCTGTCTGTCTGTCTGCTTAGTTTGGCTCTTTCATAAGTTTTAATATGAGTGATGTGTGTGTTTTGCGGCTGCCTGGTAAAAAGCACTGGCCTCATATTGGTTGTTCTTTGCTATTTATGTATTTGTGCACATGACTACTTGCGTATCCTTGGCACAAGGGTACCAAAGTTAGACCTACCCTGTATGTTCGTGTGTGTGTTAGTACAGTACTGTGTTTTTTAGTTGCCGTCCACGTGTGGTTCGGCTTAGAGCGGTGCAGTCCGCATCCCATCCTGTTGTGCTGGCTAACATCAGACTCAACACACACACACATACACAGTCTCAACACTGACCCAGACAGAACCAAACCAGGCTACACACTAATTACATGCCTGGAATTAGACATAATATCAGCCAGCCGGTTGACTATGGAAACAGTGGTGGAAGGCCAAGTTTAGGGATGTGTATTCATGTGTGAGTGATTTCTGCATGCACTGTATGTTTATTAAATCTTTATGGACAGCTTTCTGTGAACATATATTTAAGTTCTTGTTTATCAGGAGTATGAATTCAAAAGAGATGATAAGCAGGTGCATTATGTACATCATCTGATCAGAGGAGAATTTGCATATTTTCTTGAACATTATCTATGGGACAGAGTTTCCAGCAGTGTTTCAATGAAGCTCAGTTCCAAAGCTGCAAAGTGATTTCTCCAAGGTTTGGCCTAGTACAGTGTCCATAATTTCCACAAAGAGAGGAGCTGCTAACGTTGTGTTCTCATGCTCGCTGGTGGTGTATCCTCTGTCTGTCTATTCATTGGTGAATCCATGGAGCATGTTTTATTTATAGTAACATAAATTTATAAATGTAGAAATCAGTTAAAAACGTGCTGATGTGGGGCTTTCACACTGTACCTCGTGTTTGTGTTATGTCGTAAGGCATACTGTGATTTACAATGGCATAAATATAATTTAAATGAAAAAGGCACACAAACTAGTTGTAATAAAATCAGTTTACATGTAAATAGACAGTATTATTTTACTGTTTTCTTCTGTATTTGTGTGTAAAAAACTACTTTTTCAACCTTGTCATTTTTCTTGTATTTTGGATTCCTGGCAGCTTTATACTTTGTTACACTGACAAAGTGATAAGTCAGGAATGATTTGCAACTCAAATCAAAGCAAAGATAAGATGCTTCTCAAAAAGACCCAGAGTTTACATATTATCCTGTAAGTACTTTTTCCTGTTTTTCATGCATAGCTACACTGCTGGTTTCCGGTGATGTCCTGACAACCTGAGTTCATTAGAGCATGTAAAAATGATAAATAAATAGTGAAGAGGCCTTCTAAATCCTGGGGGTATTATTCCCCCTTAGGACCACCCATGCTAAAAATGTATCACAGTGTTTTAATGAGATGGTTTTATTGATCCCCACAGGGAAATTCTTTCATCGCTTTTCCACTTACGCAGGAAGTTCAGAGGTCAGGGTCACTAAAAGAGCCGAGCCCCTGCAGCTGACATTTATTCAGGGTCTCGCTCCTGAGCATTTTTAGCAGGGCAGGTACTTGTCAACATGGACAGCGTGTCTGGGTCATCCAGTGAAAATACAGTCTACCTGACTTTGAGGTCAGGGGTTCCCAAACTAGGGATCCTCAAGTGTCACAGAGAGTCACCAGTGAAATGAAGTCCATGGAGTTTAGTGTCACATTGATTACATTTCCAATCATTTTTCTCCCACGTAAGCTAACTGATCATAGCTTATGGAAATTTTGTTTTATGCCCACCAACAAAATTGGAGTTTTCTTCCCATGTATAAACCATTATCGTTTCAGCTGGTATTCTCTGAGACTATTTGCAGTCATTCTGACATCACTATTTTGAGGGGCAATATTCCATGTAATACTCTTGCCAATAATAGCATAGAGAAAAGCTCTGGCTAAATGGCATAGGCAATAAAATTGTCAAAGTATGCCCAACCCAGACCAGGTGAGGCCACATTTCTGGTAATGGCTGCTCAGAAAAAAAAAAAACAAAAAACAATGTACTATGGGTTCATGGCTGATCTGGTAAGACGGCCGCTTAGGCACCAGGGCTTTGCTAACAATGGGTGTGACTTTCTGGAACCACAAAACCCATTTCCTCCTGCGTAACCATGTCAAATTATTGGTCCCGATTTTTCCTTTCAAAATGTCAAACACTCATGCAAAGATTTCAGACTTATGTGGAATAACGTTTTGTAAGAGCTGACTATACTGACAAAAGAATCGCTTGGTTTGGAGTAAAAAGTAGCATTGCTTGTCCATACATTATTTCAATTACACTTCAGACAAAAAAAAGTTTAAAATGAACCTTCAAAACATGCAGCCTACAACAAAAACTTTACAAAATCTGGGATTTGCTAATGCATTTAGAGGGAGCGAAAAAACAAGATCATTGTCAGAGTGGAGATACTGTAGGTGCAAGACAGGTTGCTTGGTCAGACAAGGATCATGAGGTTATTTTTGCACATGTTGAATCTTTCTGCATCTTTGTTTTTATTTATCTGTAATATATATTGTTTCACCAATATTTTATTCACTGTGACAAATAATTAAGTGAAACACATTAGATTAGAAGTTTAAGAATATATATTGGATTAAAAGTAGTATAAAAGTCAGGATCTTACAACCTGTTGTAAAATTCCTAAGGCAGCAGAGCCAGTGTAGCTCATTCGGCCCCTGTGTTACTTAACAGGAAATTTTGAGCTCTCTAATGGCTCTAAGTGAATTAGGTTTAATGTATCCTATTATGGTGCAATGAGGGCAGGCCAAAGTCATCAAACTCTTTATTTTGATGGATGTGGACACACAGACTCACACAGACTCAAACAGATTCACACAACCACACGTACATGCGCCCCCACCCCTCCTTCCTACCTCTCTTACCACACACCTCTCCTGACTCCAAAGCACACAAACACACCTCCTGACCAGGCGGGCTGCGAGGAAGGAAGTCAATATTTGAGGAGTTGAAGCTACCTGGCCTCATGGTCGAGATCCGTCTCTTATTGTAGGCAAACTATAGAGTTTGCTACAATGTAGCTCTCAGCTTGCTCAGTTCTTGTAGGTTATAACATGTCATTATATTTGCTTATTCTGTTACTGTTGGCCGTGAGCCTACCCTACTGTTAAAATCCCACCCTTACGGTAACGCTTTTCAAAAACATAAGTATTGGTGATGTGCTCTGCTTGTTGGCCATACCCTCATAGCCATTTCATATGAGCACAAGCAACTGCTTATCCATTACTTAAACTAATTAAATCATTTATCCATGAGGTTACTATTTCACTGGCTCGCTTGCGAACTAGTTTTCACACAACATTCATTCTTAAATGCTATGTGGTGACACCAGACTTAAGTTGATGGACAGCTTACAGTAAATTTACCAAAGATCAGAAGCTGCAGAAGTAACCTTGGTTGGGAATCAATGTTCTACTGTATGTGAAAGAAAGAGCTGAGCTGACTGTGGCTTCTCACAGTACTTTGGGCCTTTTTAACACTATGTATGGAGTAATTCCCCTGAATAATTTCATCAAAGATGACGGGACACCATATTGCGATATTTCCAGAGAATATATTTTCTGGGGGATATTATTATATTATTATTGAAACAACAATAAACATCAGGTTTTGAAATAAAATTACATTATATGTTATAATGTAACATTGGGAGTGTCCCTTCCAATTTTCATTTTCATAAATCCGTCCTTATATCAACATCCTTTTTTCTAAATTTGACTAACAAACATTCTGCTCCACGACCGGGAAGACTATCATCATGACCAAGCAGGATTGTTTTGATATGGTCACCCTTTTGAGTGCACCGGAGGTCCAATGCTCACAACTAGAAGTTAGAATAGGATTTCTCAATATCCCTTAACAACACAAATATTTACAGGAAGCAAGCAAAGGAAACTTGCAAACTCGGAGACAGAACTCCAAAGAAAGATGAAGTTGTTTGTGGGGTTGCAACTGTTTTTTGAACGTCATTTTAAATGTAGCAATTCTTCCTGTTCCTACGTTGTGTCAGATATTTTAAACATTTGGTAGGGACTGAGGTTGAAACTATGAACTTTTAAATAACTCCCCCCCCCCAGCATATTAAGTTAAAGGTGTCTTTTTTAATGAACACAGCTGTTGCAGAAACATGATTCAAAATTGTACAATGAGCTGTTGTTTACTGTATGTTTATCACTTCTCAATATTTCTCCTCAGGATTTTATTTCACGTCTGTGAGGAAAGCTGTGAGCACACAGAAATGGTGATCTGGTGTGAAATTAACTTTGAAGGCATTCAAAAACTTCTGGTTGTTGCAATCGCAACTACAGCCCCATCCAACTGTTAATTGTGGAGAGATGTGTATTGTGAAGGTGGGGGGGGGGCTTACCTGCAACCAAATGATGGCTTACCTCCAACAGGAAGCTTTTGATGTAAGATGTGAATGCTCTGCAGAGCTATCGCTGTGATTTGCATTTAAGCACCGTCACTTAACACTCTGCTCACACACACATTGAACAATTACCTTTCTCAAGTTATTGTGCCTTGGGAACAGTCAGGAAATAGAAAACAAACACACACCAAAAAATTAGTTAAGTATGTCAAGTGATAGACCTAAGTGATTCACAAAAATACTTTTTTTGTCTAGACATAAAAATACTGAGCTGGGGATAAAAGTTCAACCAGACAATGCAGTAACAATTAGAATAAAGAAGAAGCATGTCTTTTAAAAAAAAACATTAAAATACAAATAATGAAGGTTTTGTTATGGTCTGCACAATGGAATGAAAAAAAATAAAACTTTTAACGTTAAATCTGTGAAACTGCTCTGAAAGCAGATGGGGCTGTCCATTAGAATCCCAAGCTCACAGCAGTAGTCAGCAGATGTGGCAGGAAGGAAGGCTGGGAGGGAAGACTCTGGAGAGAAATCTAGGGCCTTCCCTTCCGTGCATGTATGCCTGGATGATCATACCGACAAGAAATCTACAATTCAACAACCACTTCATGTAGGCCATGCCTGCAAGCCACGCAGCTGCAGACAAAAATCTGCAAGTATCTACAGTGTGTCGTTGTGCATCTCCCTGTGTGTGTGTGTGTGTGTGTGTGAGAGAGAGAGAGAGAGAGAGAGAGAGAGAGAGAGAGAGAGGGAGAGGGAGATAGAGATGTGAGGAAAAGGAAAGAGAGGCTGCCATGTAAGATTTACATGTGCTGGTCTATCATGAAAGCTTCCATTCTTTTAAAATACATCTTTAAAATATCTTCTTTCAGATACTTTTTATTGATACAATCCCTGCAGACAGAAGTTAAAGCCCTAAAGTCATAACACAAAGGCCTTTTAACAGGTCTATACTGCATAATTCTTTTTCAAAGCTGTTTTCTACTGTTCAGTAGACATTTTGAGTGATACTATTTAAAAATAGTAGTCATATACCATGGGTTAAATATATTCCACAAGACATTGTGCAGTAGAATCCACATTAGAAGTTTCATTAAGTCACCTTAAAGTCATCATTAAATATTGGAGAAGTTAGTGGAAATGTACCAGTGACATTTGCAATTGATCAAAAGCTATTGTTCTGATTAAATTATTTCTCACTGACAATGGTTGTATATTGAGGGTAAATCATCACATCATCATACATCCAAATACAAATAAATTTAATTTGTTAGTTCCCTTTCTTTCTAGCTTTTTCCACAACAATAATCCCAATTTGGAGGTGTAGTGGTTTCCATGGTGCTGTGTGCATACTGATAATGGGGCAACTGTTAACCTTTGACTGGTTAAAAGCCCCAAGCAGAGGGAGGGGAGGGAGGTATGGGTGGTGGCTGGGGGCTTGCAGTGAAACAAACACACACACACGCACACACACACACACACACACTGGGATGTCAGAAAGAAAGGAAATTCACACTCATTTCCTCCGTGTGGTTTCGGTACAAATCAACAACATCCTGTCCTTTTGTGAATCTTGCCTGCCCTCATGCTGGTTTGCGTTTCAGAGTAGGCGTTATAACCCCCCTCGTCTCCCTCCCCTCCTTCTTCACCTCCTCCTCCTCCTCTTCTCCTCGGTTTTTTTACACTACCAAAGAAGCTGTAGTCATACCTCACATTGTTGCAGAGGAAGGAAGGGCATGTCCTTGTTCGCAATAAACGGCTTTAGATAGAACAGGAACACAAAAGGAGCGGCCATTATTTAGCCTAATCGAGCTGAGGCATGTGATCTGCGAGGTTATCTCGCATATCCTGGTCAAGAATACACTGTTTGTAGTGGGAAATACTCATCACAATCTCTTATTATATTTATAAAAACCACTGGTATCACATTCCTCTAGATTTATGTTTTGCCGGGATGTTTTGTTTCCTAAAATGTAGGTCATGACTGCATCGTCATGTTTTTCATTAGACATTTTGGCACCCTTTTATCAGAATATGAAGAATATTAGCGATCAAATTTGCCAGGAATGAGAAAAATAAACTAATCCATAGCAGATTTAGCCCACTCATATTTCTCTCTCCATCTCATCTATTACACAATACCACCACCATAATCACGTCTCCTTTAATATGCAGGAAGCGCGAGCTGCATAGATAAATAAATTAACAGGCTGAAATAAAGCGAGAGTGACACCACAGCCGATGAGTCGACTCTATATTTAAATCAGCCCTGACATTGCCCTTGTGACCAAACAAGCTCCCACCTCCTCATCCCTTCGACCCCCCCCC
>NC_060172.1:16057846-16068600 GCF_021292245.1 Micropterus dolomieu | reverse complement strand
CCCCCCCCCCCCCCCCCCCCCGCCTCTCACACTCACACACACACACACACACACACGCCTCATTCGCTATTTCTTCCCATTCATAAAAATCTCGGCATCGCGCCTGCGCAATGCCATTCGGAGTCCTCCCCATTCATAAAAATGTAACCTCCGCATTTCAGCCCTCCCGAGTCGCTCTTCCCTCCCATTCACAAAAAAGAGAAAAAAACGCCAAGGCACCTGCGCAGTGCCGTCCCTTTCCTTTCCTCTACCCTCCCATTCATAAAAACTCACTTCCCTCCCCCTCGGTGGTTGCAACATCACATCCAAAGCTCTGCGTCCACAACCGCAGTCGCCTTTTACGCACCAGCGAGTGGACAATAGTGCCGGAAACCCGCTCTCCTTTCGCCCTACATTGCTCATATTATTATTTAATTATATTGGACTTACCTTTACAACATTTGTGGAGCTACTCACTTGCTTTGGACTGCGCGCAAACGTCGTGCACAACGAAGAGATGAAATTTTTATCCTGAAACCACAGTAAGTGATCACCTCTGGTGTTTTCTCATCGTTAAATGTTCTGGACTGGTGAGAGTGTAGCTGCACAAAACGACCATTCAGTCCCTTTGCTGCCTACACTTGAATGTTCCTCTCCAGGCATGAAAACGCTCTTGCAAACTCTATTTTGCAACAAGCTGTTTCCCCGGCCCGTGTTTGCTCTTTGAGTCAATATTTTTCCACCGATTTCGTACCAAAAGTAAGGTTGAGGGCGCAGATAGGGGAAACACTGTCGTGTTTCAAAGCGTAACTTGTTCGGAATGCCGCGTTTCTGGCATTAAATATGTGTTTCAACATCTATCGCGTCGCTATTTGTGGCTTCTCTTAAAGCCACTGTCACGATAAAGGGCAGCGGAACAGATCCATATTCCCATATCAGTTTGAATCTCCGTTCCACTCTGAAGCCTGTATATGTTGTAGCCCATCTCTGGCGGTTGAGTTGCGTGTCTTGCTGTCGCTCTGCAGCGGTCGCCTTGTTGGCGCACCATGTCGGTTGTGTCAGGTGCTTTTGTCATTAGCTTTTCCATCTTATTCCATGAAAATCAAGATATGTCTTTAAAAGTTCTTTTGGGTGCCAGGAGAGATAACGTCCAGGTTTACGCATCAAACTACGCATGTAACTGCAGCCGATTAAAACTACCCCACAGCCGCCTGTCTGGTGGCACACAGTGTGTCATTTTCTTTATTAATATCATATCTTTACAGGTATTAACAGTGAGGTGTTGAATACGCGGTTACAATGCCTATATAAACATGCTATTTGAGTATGCTGATCGGCCGCCTCCGGTTTTTATGACTCAGTCCATTCACATATTGAAGGGAGCGACGCGCGCGCGCACACGCACGCACTTGGACACGCACTGTTTCGGCTTGGAGCTCATAATCGTCTAGATTTGACGATCACAAGCGCTTGTGTCGGTGCCAGCAATGTCGCAACAGGTTTCTCAACCAGGCTTGTGCAAATCCGAAGAAAAGCAGAATAACAACAGCCGACGGTTAAGAAAAGCATTGTCGACTGTTGAAACGTTTTTAATTTAAAAAAGAGCAACAGAAATAAACCATAACAGGACAGGTTTAAGGTCCTTGGAAAATGTAAGTTGCCTTGAAAGAATAATGAAAAACATAATTTATGGTCTGAATCAGATGGGTTTCGTGGGGAATTCTGCAACAAGCCAACTAAACACCGCAGATATGGGTCAGTGGGAATATCTGCTGTGCTGCGCCGTTTGTCTTCAATCATCTTTTTGTTTTCTGTAAAGTAGGTTAGGTCTTTGCTGGCTGCCAAGCGCTCATCGATTAAATGGATGAAACCGATTTCATTCAGGCTCTACATGACTGGAGTGCAGTGATTCATGCTTGCAACACCGAGTGCAGCCAGCTTTCATTCACAAAAACTTGCAGTTCACAAAATCAAATCCATTCACAAATTCCCAGATTGGTCTTGTTTCTCTGATTCAACTGAAAGAGAAAAAAGATAAAATTATAGGTAAAATCATATTACTTGGTGTACTTTAGTATCTATCTTATTGCTGTGTGATTCTTTATAAAGGCCTTATTTCTTTTACATCTTACAAGTTCTTTTTCTGGCAACCTTCTCCTCTCTTTGCTCTGCCTTGTTTTGCATCTTTGAGTCTTTTGCATGCAAGCCCTGGTCTGTGGTGCTCCCTGCTCTCTGGAAGGGAGGCGATGAGAGCCCAACTTCTATTGTTCTAATGTCAAAGTTAGAATGGAGGAGGTTTGAAACCCTGTTGGTATTCAGTCCAAAGATCAAGATCATTTGGAAACTCTACATTCAAGTTATTGCAGAGATCCAGCCCGGAGAAAGATTTTCTTTTAGACACTGAAACGCTTTAGTTTTAAAGACCAAATAATTGTCTTGAGTGAAGGAAACTACTCGCAATAGATGTCAGTTTTACATGCTGTCCAAAGTGTTGATTTGAAACCTAGTGATTCCTGCAGTTCTTAGATAGCCATTGTATGATTTATTACAGTCATACAGAAAAGTGTCCATCATGGGGGTAAAGTAGTTTATTTAATCAAGAGATAAAGCATTGCTTTGTCACCATCAGTAGCAGTGCAAAAGCAGCAGGAAATTAGACCACAGAGAGGTAAAATGACATTTTACAACCTGACCCGTCAATATACATTGGTGTGTAATTAAATACAAGGTTCAATACATGCAAAGGATGTCTTCTTCTCACATGCTGTCAAATAAACTAGAGGTTTTGACTCTGGTTTGGTTAAAGACAAATTAAAGAAGGAAATGTGTTCATGTATTCTCTATGATTTTTTTGACATTTTTGTGACATATTAACTGCATGTAAAATGAACACAATGTTATGTTTCCCCTGTGACCCTTTTTTCATAATATACTGTACTTTGCTTGCTTTGTGGTTAAAGATAAAGTCTTTAAGAAAACAGGATCAAAACGGTAAAAGAGCATGAAATTAAACAACAAGAGATGGTGGCTGGTTATAACCGTCTCTTTTCTATCTGTCTTTGCAGTATTGCTAAATGCTGCTTTAGAGTGAAGACGTGCAAGGCACCAGCCTACACATGGAGTCCAGGGTTCCCCACCACATCCCCGGAGTGTCCTCCTCCCTCATATCCCAGCCCCTGCTGGACAGTCGAGTGCCCTACGGCCGCCTGCAGCACCCTCTCACCATCTACCCCATCGACCAGATAAAGTCCTCGCATGTGGAGAACGACTACATTGACAGCCCCGCTGTTGTCTCCCAGCAGCCACCGAGCCAGAAGTCCCTGAACCGAAGAATCACTTGGCTTGGTCAAAATCAGGAGGCCTTCCTGGGGGCAAACCACAACCATCATCACAATCACCAACACCAGCACCACCAGCAGGGCAGGTGCGAGTCCCACCCTCACCAGGACACAACCACCCACCCTTGGATTTCCTTCAGCGGGAGGCCCAGCTCTATCAGCAGCAGCAGCAGCACCTCGTCTGATCAGAGGCTCCTCGACCACGCTGCACCCACCCCAACGGTGGACCACCACCCAAACCTACACCCCAACCAGGGCCCCGTAAACACAATCACTTCCCGAACTCCAGGCTGCTTCACTTCCTCTGAATCAAAAGTCCTCACCTCCTCTTCCTCTGCTTCCTCCTGCTCCTCCTCCTCTAAATCGCTGGACCTCAAGTCGGCAAAGATGCCCACAGGAGGTGTGTGCACCACTGGAGGCCAGCAGGGGTTGGCGGTGATTCCTTCCTCCCCAGCTGAGAAGAAGCACCTCCTCCTCTGCGAGCACTGCGGAAAGTGCAGATGCACAGAGTGTACGCTCCCCCGAACCCTACCCTCTTGCTGGGTCTGCAACCAGGAGTGCCTGTGCTCTGCTCAGAGCCTGGTGGATACAGCCACCTGCATGTGCCTGGTCAAAGGGATCTTCTACCACTGCACCGAGGATGAGGATGACGAGGGCTCCTGTGCTGACAAGCCCTGCTCATGCTCCCAGGCCAACTGCTGCGCACGCTGGTCCTTCATGGCTGCCCTTTCTGTTGTCCTGCCTTGCCTGGTTTGCTATCTGCCAGCTACGGGCCTGGCCAAACTGGGACAGAAGTGTTACGACAATGTTAGCAGGCCCGGCTGCCGCTGCAAGAACTCGCAGGGTGCACCTGTGTGTAAAAACGGAGGTGTGGAAGCAAAAGTTGGGTCGCTAGAGAAGCCGCAGCAGGGTTCATGATACTGGACCAAATAGGCTGGCAATGGCCTTTCTGAAAATGGACAGGACCACACAGTACTTGCTTGCTCTCTATGGATAGGACAATCCAACTCCAACCCCTTAAACTACCACATTAATCTGCTGGAAGATGACTTATGTAAAACAAAGGTACTTAAATGGCTTCTTGACCTATGGTTGATAGGGTGGATGATCAACAGGGGCCTGATCTGAGTGAGCTGGCTAATAGGAATAGCTAACAGGCCCTCTGAGGTGTTTTTTTTTGTAAGAGTGACACAGGAAGAAGAGACTAGATTGTGGGACTGGTGTTTGTGTTGTTTTGCAAAGATGGCTGAAGGCACAAAGTCATTGTACCTCTCTGCTGCTCTGTATTTCTCAGCTAATTTTGTAACAGTAACTAACAAGAAGCTGGTTGCTGATCCTCGGATAACATAAATGTTACTTAATGGTGATAAACATCTGTACACCCACACCCAGAAGCACAGCACAGTGTCCCTCTTTCTGAACAAAAACAAGTGATTACCTATACTGTGGCTTTATGATAGGCCACTTCAAGAGTGAAACTACCACTTTCTCACTCACTCTCTCCACTGTTATGATGAACACATCTGTTAGTGGTACCATTTTTTCTCTTTTAGCTTAAAGATGCTAGCTTGGAAATGCTAACATTGTATCTCTACATTTTTATCTCCCCAGAGAAGCTGTAAAACCAACCCATTTGAGACTTTAGAATGATAATAATTTCCCATGGTTCTCACTCTGTCTTGTGCAAAAGCAGTTGTACTGCAAGTCCGAAAGCGATAATCACTTTAGAGTGTGTTTCCTATTTTTGGGGAGGTGAAGCCCAGACCTTCTAAAATATTTTGAATGCTGTTCACCAATCACCTCAGAGGTAATGCATGTCATGACCTGCATGCTCTAGTCTAATGGTTACCCACCGTGCTAGAAGTCGATGTGTTGTAGAGAAACGTGTGAAAAAAAGTACACCCAACCTTCTCAGGGACTGTTATAGTAATCCTCTCCAGAACTTGGCCTACAGCATGTTGATTCCTAAACTGCCTAAGAGCCTGGTCTACTTCCTCTTTGCACAAGAAGGCAAAGAAACATTTAGGGGCAAAAAGGCAATAGTGAATAATTTAAAACAAGTAAGCTAAGTGAGAGAGAAGCTGGCCAGAAGATAATATTTTCGGAGGAGAGGGGTTGCAACTGATAGAGAGCAAATAGGGGGAGAGAAGGCATAGCAAAGTTGTTGTTGTGTTAATATCTAGTCAGCCTTTGTCAAAATCAAACCTGCCACTTGCACAACCTTTTTAGGAAGACGCAACCTCCTAAAAGGATGTACTAAAGCACAGTATTAACCACCTCAGCTATCTCACATTACGTTTTTCATGCACTACATTTAGTTAGTCCACACACCCCAGCCCACCTCTACACACACACACACACACACACACACACACACACACACACACACACACACACACACACACACACACACACAGTGTCTTCATGAAAGTCTTATCATTATGCTGCATAGCTGCGTTAATCAGATAGTCTGTCTTTTATTCTTAAAGTCTATTTTTGTGGCTTGCATGACATTCTTAGGACTTTGCCAAAGGAAGCTAACATACAGTAGCTTGTTTTTCACTGTCTGAGTGATCACAGTTGTTATGCACTCTTGCCAAATGGAGTTGACGGCAGTTGGTTCTTAAAGGAATGCTGCCCTTTAATACAGATGGCCTTTTCTGTTTGGCATAAAGGCATACTGTCTTTGTTGCTTCATAAGACACACCTCTCTTTCATGTTGGACCCTTAACTTCCATTAGGGCGCCTAACTTTGCTCATACCTGTATTTGTCTTGTTGCACAAAGCTGATTTCACACAGGAAAAAAAGGAAAGAAAAAAACACACTGTCCTTAGTCTTGAATGTATGAGGCAATATTTTCAAAACCTAGCAATTCAGTCTGAGAGAAAGGTGCCAAAACTGAGAATGATTATGTGACTGGGCAAAGGCCTAGTAGTTGTAGCTGGGCGACAAAAATCACAAATGTTTTGACAATATATTTAGTAATAGAGCTATGCAGGTGAAATGTTATTTGCTGTAAATAGTTTCACAACATTTGTGTTCTTTAGAAGAGACTTTTAAATGTCCTTGAAAGATTGCATGGTACATTATAACTACAATTCAGTACAAAATATATAGAGAATATATTAGATATATATTTTGAGGGTAAGATTAAGATGTTTTTGAGGTTGTAAGAGAAAGAAAAGAGAGAGGGGGGCGAGAGGAAGGTTGACAGAAATGACAGGTCTTTCTATCACTAGCACTTGATTTAGAAAAGTGTGCCCAGCAATAAAAAAGAAAACAAAAGACAAACTCCTGCTATTTATGCTATCCATGGCTCATTAGCAGTCGAGAGGCTAAGCTAATTCCCTGGTTCCTCTCCGAGTCCTAAAGACTGTGGACTCATTGAATCCACACAGAGAACACAATCTAACCCTATCCGGATCAACCCATTTCCTGCTGTTACTGCTCAGTGTCTCAGCTCTCCCCCCTCTTTTTGCTTTTTTGCTTTTCCCCCCTTTCTCTCTTCCCTCTCCTTCCTCCCTGAGAAATTGTCCAACAAACACCCCTGGCCTTGATTGACAAACACAGCTGCCGTGCATAAACTTGTCATACCACAGAGACGGGAGAGAAAGACTATCTCTCTTTCTCTCCCTTTCTCACTTCTCTCAAGTTGTATTCTGTGCCATCTTTTTAACCAGCAGACCTCTTTTTTTTCAAAAATCGCTGCCTTTCTTTTCTTTTACTCCTCAGCTCTGTCACTGCAAGAGTAATGTTTTTCACATGTTTCATGTTAGCTTTATACTTTTACATGTTCTCGCTAGCCTGTTCAAGGTGGAATAATCACCAACGACGACTAAAAACAACGATTAAAGGTTTTTTTAGTCTTTCTTTTTTTCCCTTTTTCCTTAGCTACAATGCTGTGACTTTTACACACACCAATGTGTCGCTCATTTGTGGGCACAAATGTTTTATTTCCAACCCATACAAGAGGAAAAGTCTCATACAGCTGGGTGATGCTACTCCATTCTTTTATGCCTTTGCAATGTCAATGTTGAGGATTAAGAACAAGATCTGTGCTTTTGTTTTGTTTAGATATAACAAAAAGAAAAAAAATCTCTCATATAAAAGGTTCCCTTTATAGATATATTTATTTTGAAGTTCTATTTTATATAGTATTTATTTAGATGCCAACTTTTTGTTTGTGAAGAAAGCTTATGTCGAAATGGAATGTACATTGACAATGGAAATATATATTGTTAAATATACCTGGCTGTTGTGTCGTTACTTTTGTGAGTAGTTTTGAACCAGATAACACACACACACACATCATCACTCCCCATCAGAATGACCATGCACCTGGAGAGACATTAAGTGGTATTCTGGACAAAAATACACCTCTTAGGTTAAGATACATTTCCAACTATTTAAACTTGATGATGTAAATGTAAAACTAAGAGTAAAACTGTAAGTCCTACAGTGATGGTGCAAATGTACATTACATTTTAGGACAGAAAAATCCTTTCTAAAGAACTTTTAACATATCTGTAAGCACTTATAAGCTTCTTATGAAGATACTTTAGCTACAAGATACTGATTATTTAAACTATGAATCATTCTGTAAAAGAACATTTACAGGCTTTCGTCGTTTTACATCAACACTTCAACTTCCTGAGGTCCCCCACTTCCTGTGTCTGAATAGAATGCTCTCTATAAAACTCTGTTAGGGCAGTGAAGGTCAAATAAAGCAGCCTGACCTTAAACTGAAAGAAAACATTACATAAGTAACAGGAAATAATTCACTGACTTTCTCTGGACAATGTAACATGAAAAATTAACCAGTCACATGGTCACTTCATATCAGAGCTTATACTTGCTTATGATGGTTGTGCTGCTGTGTTTGTGTGTGTGTGTTAGACACAGGTTAAACTGACTTCCTTCTAGTTTATAGGGGTGGTCTGTTATAATCTGGTTGTGTAACATTCCTTTCTCTCCAAAGCACCTCCTCATGAAGCTGGAACTCTTCCTGTCACACACACAAACACTGTCGTCACCCCCCACCCTCCAGCCCACCTGTGCTGCTGTTACCCCAAGGCGTTCTTCCTCCCCGCCTTCCCCTCTATGCTTGTTTCCTGGGTGTTTACCGGAATGCACCTGGGAGAGGAGAGTGGAACAAATAAAGGAGACAGAGCGTTTGAGAAAGGTAAAGAAGAGATAGCAAAAAAGAAAAAACAAGACAGAAAGAGAAGAGAAGAGAAATGAAAAGAGTTGGCCTTCCAACGTTGCATAAAGAACATGTTTCCGCTGCAGAAGCCCTGCAGGCGCTGCAATGTCTGCTCCAACAGGTGAGATGAGAGGCCAACCTGCCTGTTTACCTGCCGGTCTGTCAGCACCCAACCGGGACAGCATGCACACACACACACACACACACACACACACACACATACACACACACACACATACACACTCATACACACATACACACACATACAAACACCTGCATTTGACTTCCTCCACACCTACATTGTCATCTCCACCCCACCGGGCTGCATACATATCATCAACACAGGAAGCTTCGGCACAGGCAGGTGAAGAAGAAACCATTTATTATCGGCTAGTACCATGGCAGGCTGGATTCACTGAGGAACCAGTCCCAGGTCAGAAACTGTGTATGCTAATAATTATTTGTGCTGTGGTTTGGCCTGGGTGCTACCATAAGGGTTGGGTTTCCCACAGGAGACAATTCAACGTACATCAGCTAGAAAACGGTTGAATCTAATATTTGAAAGTTTAAAAAAAAATATTCTGTTTGTTTACTGTTCAGTTTAGTTTGTTTTTGTTTTTTTGCTTATTAGTGTGCTCAAGGAAGCTAGTGTGTAAGACTGCTGCTGCAGCATGTTTGTGCTCTGCTTCATTTGCAGCATTATTGTAGAGAATAAGGTCATCACACCCAGCACACACACACATCAGCTGTTGTTACAGCATTTTGTGCTGGTAATTTCTTACATTTGCAGATATTCTCAAATCAAAGTACGACAGCGTAACATGAATGCCCAGGAGAAAATAATAACTGTTTATTTGAATTACCAACACAGAATCTGTTAAATCTGCTCCATTGTTTGTTTGTTTTTTCATAAAAGATTTGGGCTAAAAAGGGCATTTCATTCTGTAAAGGTATGTCAGTAGTCCTCAAGCTGGATGGGGCTTTGTTCCACTTAGGACACATGTGAACTAGTGTGTGTGTGTGTGTGTGTGTGTGTGTGTGTGTGTGTGTGTGTGTGTGTGTGTGTGTGTGTGTGTGTGTGTGTGTGTGTGTGTGTGTGTTTGTGTTTGTGTTTATGTATGTGTGTGCGTGGGTGTGTATGTATGTGGGTTGGACCAGTTGGTTTGAGCCCTACTGAAAACAGACATTGTGTTGCGATAGCACAGGTGCAACCTCCAAGCGACTTAATCTGACTTGACCCATCTCATGTTTGTCTTCTTATCTGTTGTGTTTCACAACTGGCAGAACTTGTACTGCTAAGTCACCATATCACAGCACATCGATGTGACCCGAGATACTAGTTAAAGGGGGCAAACCGCCACCTTTCTGCGTGAATCTGCATTGAGGTAACATATGTTAGACTAATGCCCCGGGGGGAAACCACATACCAGTTTCCTGCAATGAATGATTTTTCCCCCCAGCTGGTCTACGAATCTGTTTGAGATTTTCAAGAAGCTAACTGTAATTTTGACTTTCCAGCAGTTATGTGCTTCAAGTTAGCTCAAGTAAATCCCCTGCAAGTTTGCTGTTTAGATGACATATAGCAAAAGTAATTTTCACATCTGGTGTAGCACTCAACCAAACCCCCTTGCACCACCGACAATCCTCACACACACACACACACACACACAAACACACTTTCCTCTCTTTCTTTCCTTTTCACCCCCCTTTGTCCCCCTCTCTCTTGCTCTGTTTATAGACCACAATCTATAAATGCAGATAATTAAAAAATAAGGGTGACAGTTTGAGAATCTGTATTTCACAGGGTATTTGCACTGGAGTTGCAGGGGGAAAATTGCTACGTAAGATAACAGCATGTGATACCTTCCTTGTCTGATAACTTGTTGCTCCAATTGGACGCCATTAAAGCATTGCAGAAGAAGAGGGCGCAAAAGATGACGTAATAACTGTAAAAGAGTGCCAGTCAACAAAAACAATGTGGAAAACTTATGATGGAAATGTTTGTTTCATGTATTAATTTGAGAAAGGCTTAGCCAAGCCTAGAAATTTGTTTGCAATATTTTAACTTGTTTTCCAGAATGCGCAAATAGAAAATGTGCACGAAAACAGGTGGATGGAAACACATTTATTCACTTGGCTGCCTTGGCTGACTCTGGAGCAGGATGATGATGGCGAGTGAGGAGGAGTTTGTGTGTGTGTGTGTGTGTGTGTGTGTGTGTGTGTGTGTGTGTGT
>NC_060172.1:16032846-16052846 GCF_021292245.1 Micropterus dolomieu | reverse complement strand
GCGCGGCATCCAGCTGCCAATCAACAGGTCTCAAAGGACAGAACCTATGAAGACATGGTGAGAGAGGGTGAATTATAAACCCTCTGGATTCACTTCCTGCCAGCCATTGTGAAAAGTGATTTAGGTAATGGTTTCCAAGAAAGGGAATCTCTAAGAACTACAAGAACTAGTTTAGCTGAACCGCATATGCACTCGCACGTACACACACACGTACGTGCACAGACATAAAAATGCAGCCGAATGTATATTAAGTCTTGTAAATTTTGTGGTGGAAGTGTTGCCTGCGAGAAGTGGTCTGGCCTGCGAAGCCCTCTGGCCTACATTACTATTCCTGTGGCTGTGCGCGTGTATGTGTGTATGTGTGTTTCTGTGGCTTAGCCAAGGATGTGGTCTCAATGAAATGCTTACAAGACGGATCCTTCAGAACCCCCTCTTCAGTATCTTGCATGTGTATGTTGTGTCTTCTTGCATGTGTGTGTGAGTGTGAAAGAGAAAGTGAGCGAGAGAGAGAGAGAGGCATTATTCAACAGCCGCTCCTCCATCCAGGAGCATCGGATATTGGATTAGTGTGTTAATCTCCCTCTCGTTCTTTTCTCACGTTCCTCTTTCCTGGATCTGTGTGTGTGTGTGTGTGTGTGTGTGTGTGTGTGTGTGTGTGTGTGTTTGTGTGTGGCTGTGTACACTTGCCTTCTTCAATACTCCCTTCACAGTCCCGATCCATCCATTCTTTTTCTGCCGATGATCTGTGATGCTGCAAACAGGAGGCCTATACCTCCATGTGTGTCCTAGCTGCTGTCAGATATAAACCATAAGTAAAGCTTGATAAATAGAGATCAAGAGACAGAGAGAGGGAGAATTATGTTCCCATTCCAACTTTGAGTGTAAGAAAAATGTAATCTGCGTTTTTGATCAGCTGGTTTAAAGCTTTCGTAAGAAAAGAGTTTTTAAGTAATAGCGGTTGTTGCTCAAATTTTACGCTTTCAGCCAAAGACCAGAACAAAACAATGCACTTGGCATTATTGTAATGTTTCCTCTAACAGCCGCGCAACTGCTGTTGGGATCTTATACTTGACAATGGACAATCTCTCTTATTTCTAAGCTTCGAAAATAATATTTGAACTGCAATCATGTCAAGCCAGAGTGAGTAATTTTGTATTTTTTTATTCACCAGCAAGTCTCCTTGGGTTTTTGGCGCATATGGTCTTTATCCCAAAATCTCATTATTACAGTATTAAGGAGATTTTAGGGAAATATGCTGTCTCAATTCAGGTTTTATAATTTGATACATCAAACATTGAAATTAATGACATACCATCAATGTCTTAAATTAGTTAATTGTTATCATAACCATTTGCACCATCTGCATCTCTTCTCTCAACAAATACTGATCGTTTTTTGGGGGGGGCAATGAGCCTGATTCTCAGTTTCAGAATCATTACATACATGTGCATACTGCTTGGAAGATGGTTTGACTAAAAGCCAAAAATGAGATAAAAGTTAACAAACATGACACCAAAGTAGATGCTAGATTTACTTTGACACCAAAGTAGATGCTAGATTTTCAGTAACAGTGAAACCTTACACCATGAAACCTTCATATTAGGAAGATTTTCGTAATTGCCTGTAATTTCATGAGTTTAATGGAGGGTAACACAGTTAGAGGTATGGAGAGTGAGCGAGAGAAAGGCAAAAACAGATGGAGAGAAAAGAGAGAGAAACACTGAGGGAACAGAGACAGAGCACCTGCTCGGCGACCTCGGGCCCAGACAAAGACACCTCTGTCCCACAGTACAATGACGTCCGGGACACTGTAACTTCCTGTGTCTGGTGGGACGACCAAACAGCACAGCAAGCTAGCTGTTTGTGCAGGCTGGTTCAGTTCACACGTACACACACACACACACACACACACACACACACACACATTGCCATGTTTCAGAGCTTCAGAGGACATTACATTCACTTGCATTCATTTTCTTTAGACTTTACCTTAACCCTTTGACTGTGTAAACAGATTTACGTCCCCGCAACATGAGTAATACACTCTCTCTCTCTCTCTCACACACACACACATACACACATTGGGCATTAATCAGTGGCCATTCTCTTCAGAGAGACATTTCAAGTTTCACTTTGTAGTAAAGTTTGAGATTAAATTTTTTTTTTCAGGGAAACTGCTGGATTCTAAGTAATAGAGGGGCAAAGAAGTAAAAAGGTCAGCAACGTTCAGTCATTTCAAACTGCCTCAGAAGAAACAGTGTCTCCTCATCGATCAGCTTGCTTTTTGTAACATATTCTCTCCCTTCCCTTACGTATTTTAATGCATTTGAATCATCATACATTTGTAGAATTCTTGTTTTGTCTATTTGATATAAAAAGCAGAAAAGAAGACAGTAGTTCGGTGGGGAAAGAAAGAAAAAAAAGAAGGAAGTTGGCTGCCCTCCCCCTTCTGGGCTAAACTTCGGATGCTAAACTTGAGACTACCATCGCCATGGAAACAGCTCAACGGCCATAGAAGAAATGTAGATAGCATTTCTCAAATACTGTAGTTACCAATAGAAGGTCAAAATGAGAGAGGAAGGGAATGGCTTTCTGAAAATGGGGAAATTGCATTAAAGCTTACATCAAAGCAAATCCTTTTTTCTTTTCTTTCTTTTTTTTTTGGCCTCCGAATTAAGCTCAGCAATAGGTCCATGATATTCAGTGTTACATAACTGTCCACCACTTCAACGTCTGTCTTTGATAACAGGAAGGAGACTCAACCTTCTAGAATCAACAAACCCGTCCTTGGATTTTTATAGCTGTACAGTTCAAGGAAATCAAAGCATAAAATTCCTGACCTCCTTTTCCTGCTTACAGACTTAAAAACAAAACTATATTTGGCCCTTGGAGTTTACTGATTACCTGCTTACAATTTTAATCAATAAAATGGCAGATTAACACTTGTTATATATATAGGCTCTAATTTATGTTTAACCACAATCAACCGCTGTTTGATCTCAAAATGTATGAAAAGTATTTATGCTCGTCCAACAGCAACAAAAAGTACAATATACTTCTCTTCATGCAAGCCAAAAAGTAAACCTCTCTTTTATAAAGTAACCATGTTTATAGAAAATGCAGAGATACACATTAAAAATAGGTATATTTGAGCCTAAGGAAACAAAATAAACTTATATTACATTACATATTTTCTAGAAATTATATTTACTGTAACTTAATGTATTTGCATACTAATGATTTATTTTTTTTAAAAATGGTACCCTAAAAGGCTGGTAAACAGAGTTTTGGCAGGTTTAGCTTCCACTACAACAGTGAGGACATGTCAGTTTCTTAAATGCAACTTCTGTAAACCAATTACATACATTCCAACTCAACCCTGTAGTAGCAGAGCTGTGTCACAGTCATTATGGCACAAGATATATGGGAAAAGAACAGGGTACAGAGCCTCGCCGAGAGGACGACGTGATTGAAGTTTGATCCTGGTCACCAATTATGTGGTTGCTATGTTTCCTCTGTTGCTACCATGGTATCTTCCTTTCACACGCCCGAGAGGAAGAGGACGAGGGGAGAGGAAAGGATATTATAAACACATGAATGTATAGGTGAAGTCAGAAACATACTATCGGTGGGGCTGAAAATGGGGAATTTACATGACTTCACAAATAGTACTAAAAGTTCTGAGAAAGTTATTGTCTTTTTCCTTGAATTTGTATCGTTGATGAATTTAAAGTGTAGGTGTTACTCCTTACAGGTAAAGGTACTCCACAGACAAGTTTCTTGATATGAAGTCCAAAAATCTATTCCATTTTACACCTTGATGCACATTCAAAGATGCTACAGAGTAACTATAGTACAGTGAACTGCTCGCTCACTCGATGAGACAAAGGCCAGTGCAGCAGTGAATACTGATAGTGGCAACAGATGTAAAGACCTTAAGAATCTTTACTGATTCTGATAACAACCCAATTTTGATAACAACTGTTTATAAGGCATTAGATCATTTATTTTATCCAATAATAAAGCCATTAGTCACAACTTGTAAACATTTATGAGGAGTGTCTTATTGGTAAATGGTACCTCTTTATATGTAAGAAATGGTCTAGCTGTAACTTACTGTAACGCTGTTCAGTAAGTGGGAAAATGAACAAATTTGTAATTGTGAATACCTGTACAAAGCTCTACTCAGTAAAGCCTGAAACATGGCTTTTTGTTAGCAAGTCTGCAAACATACATTATGCAGATATGTCCCAACTAAGATTTTTCCTCATAACATTAATGTGTACACAGGGGCAGTGTCAAATTTATTTAACTCCTATGAATACAAGTGAATGTATTTAAACAAAACAAATATATAAAAGAAGAAAAAACAAGACATACTCACTATTTGGTTATTTGTTTTAGTCCCATGTTGGTGAGATCCCAGTGATACCACATTATCTCCTTCCCTGCTCGAATTATGACAATTTGTTTGACACAAAGAACCACAGATTTGCACAACAAGTTTAAAATTTTGGAGGCTTGCATGTTGGTAGGCCTACGTGAGGCATGGCCACCCAGTAACTACTTTCTCTCCATCCCATTTCACAAATACGTACATTCTGCAGCAGCTTGTGTGGTGAGTTAAGTTGATGTAGCAACATTTACATGCAGTGCAGCCCATAGGGAGTTTGTCCTCCTGCATATTGAATTGGAAATGAAACAATGCCAGTGATGTTTAAGTGATTCTTTTCAGCCTTAGTTTGATGACAGTTTTCCTTTTTTTAGAATATGCTAATTGACTTTCTTGCCAAGTGTTAAATGAGAAGATCAATACCACTCTCATGTTTGTAAGCTAAATATGGCACTATAGAACCATCATCTTAACTTAACATAAAGACTGGAAACAGGGGGAAACAGCTGAGCTTTGTTCAAAAGTTTAAAAATAAAACAACCTGCCAATTAACATCTATAAAACTTACACCTGGCATCTTGTTGCTGGTGCAAAAAACAAGCATGTATAAATTATGTTTTTAGGAAATTATGATGAAGTCATAATGATTTTGAAATTGCTCCTGATCTGAGAATGGAAAAGAAATTATGCAAATTGAATGCTTAATTGTAAGAAACACAGAGAATGTAAGTAGAGACTGCCAAAAGAAAGCTCCTCCACTTCTCTGTGACCTTAATCATCCTGTGGAAACACAGTTTCCTTGATTTAACCTCTAATATATGGGCATTAAATCTTTGTGGAATCGTTGGTTATCTCCTCTGATTCCTCTCTTCCCTCTTCCTGTAACAGAAGGAGACATTCCCCTCTTTAACAGTGGAAACCTCAAGACACCAAGTCCAAGCCCACAGGCCTCTCAGAGTGTCAGGTCGTAATATTGCTGCTTAATGAGGGAAGAAATAGCAGTGGTTACCCATTTGGTCTGAGTCCTCTTTCAGCCATAGAGTGTGCATGTTTGTGTGTCTACACATGCTTGAATGTGTGTGTGTGTGTGTGTGTGTGTGTGTGTCTGTGGGTATGTTTGCAGCACGGCTGTGCACGAATGAATGCTTTTGTGTGGTTGTGTGTGTGTGTGTGTGTAGGGGTAAATGAATATGATTGTGTTTATTTGCAGGCTATGTGTAGGACACAGGAAGCCTTGGAGGCCCAGATTATTACTATATGTTATAGAGTGAGAAAGAGGTGTGTATGTGTGTGTGTGTGTGTTTGGGTGGGGGTTAAAGAGAGATAGAGAGGTGGAGGCATTGGACTGTCTGCTGTCTATAACTGTTGGGCATGAAGTCTCAGTGGAGCCAGAGCATGCGCGCACACACACACTCACACACACACACACACACACACACACAAAAAGTCACAAATGGTAACACTTTATTTGAAACATATAGCAGTGACTTATAGCAGCCTAATGATCCACTCAGGCCTTGAGCTGATTCATCCCTTATGGCAACTCTTACAATGTTTTCATGTTACTTCTTCCCCTCAAATGACATGAAACCGGAATCAGTTAAACATAATTAAAAATCAATAGTAATTCTTTTTTTATATAAAATTTCAGTACAAATTTCAGAATCTACATAAAAAACATAAAAACTACATAAAGCACTTGTTTGTAAACTTTTCACCAATTAAAATGTACTTGGGGTAAATATCTCTAACAAGCTGCATCTCCAGCTGAGTAGAAGCATGTTCTGAAGTTATGGGACATCTTGTGATGTCTGGACTCCACAAGCAAAAACTCTGATAAAGCTGATGCTACTGAGGACTTATTTATCTAATTACTCACACTGAAAGGCGACACAGTGTTGCACATTCCAACTGAGAGCTTTACATGGTTTTGCCACTCAATAATAGTATTATTGCATTTAGAAGAATCCACAGTGTCAGACAGCTTTCAATATGGCTAGAAATTACATATATACTACATCATTGCAATGGCAAATACGTTTACATTAAAAAGGTAATGTCACCTGAATTACATTACTTACCAACAATTTATTGGGCAAGTCGCAAAATGTTCACACAATATAGAACATATCTGCAACATGTATTTCATTTGTTTTCCAACTAAAACATGATTACATTTTTTATGGTTATTTTCAGGAACACTGACAGTACTTGATTATGGACAGAGAAAGACTGTGGTCTTACTGAAAAAGTGAACTAGTCAAAAGCACAAGACATGACGTTTTTTTTTAACTTATGACAAGTAATGAAAAAATCTTTCCCTAACCTTAACCAAAGTAGATTTGGTGCCTAGAGTCTTGCACTTTGCACGCCCTCCATCCATCCCAGGTAATTCCCAACAGAAAAAAAGTAGTACTTAAAAGACGTGATGCCACTGTATATAGGCATAAATTATGTTTCCTCCAAAACACAACTGGAAAAACAAATTGGTATTGTATGTAAACATTGTTTTTCGGAACTGGGTTGCAAATGGATGTGGTTTTGTTGATTTCCCTCACAAAATAATTGGTAAACACTTCTAATTATTGTTGTCTATTATGTTCCAGCCTCACGATTGGTACAAATGTCTCAACTTTCAGAATCATTTTTTGTAAAAAGTTTTCTTTTCTGCGGTCAATGCAGGCCCAAATGCAGGCCCAAAAACAGACATATTTTTTATGTGAACGTGGACTTAGTATTTCAATTCATTCAAATAAATGGTATTTTTGGGGCATTTTATTTCTTTATTGGAGAGCAGACGTGAAACAATGGTCGAATGACATGCAACAAAGGTCCCCAGCTGGACTTCACTTGATCGATGCCATTTATAAATTCCTTTTTAACTGAACTACAAATATTTTGGAAAGCAACCTGGGTGAAGAAACCAATTTAAAGTACATTGGAAAAAAATAATAGCTACGAAAACTAAATACTTTAAGATACTGTATGCTCCTTGACAGCCAGGCCTCCCCACTGACAACTTTCTAAATCATAAATTATTTTACAAATACCATTTTCTTTGCTTGTATTGCAACACAATGAAAATTAAAAAACTCTCCTCTCCCTCTCTGTTTTTCGCCTCCTGAGGTTTTGCTGCAGTTTCCTTAAGTAATTTGACAGTTTCACCACATCCAGTTTGGTTTCTGGCTGGTGTCCTGGCTGAGAGCGCCAGCAGAGCTTTTTCTGGAGCCTTCTTCTACCCCCTGCTACAGCTCCAATGTGTGGTTTCATCTCTGAGGGCCTCCAAAGCACATAGGGGCCGTCCCAGTGGGAAAGAAGGACAGAGAAAGAGAGAGTGAAAGAGTGAAAGAGTGAAAAAGAGAGGGGAGGAAGAGATGAAGTGTTAGGAGAGAGGGAAAGACAGAGGGACAACAGAGAAAAAGGCTGAAAATACAAAAAGCAAACAGGCCAGAGCCCTCCATACTGCTCTTCTTAAGTCCATGACATAAACACCACTCATGCAAAGAGTCTGACCTAAAGATGAAGAAACGTTTCATTTAGCAATTTGTCCTCTTGTTCCCTGACCTCCACTAACCTAACCCTGTGCTTTACAATTCAATGCTGGACCAGAGACAGAAAACACTCCCTGTATCTCAGTGTTTCATTGTATAAATGCAAAAACAAAATATTCCTGATGATCAATTGTTTTTTAAAACTTGCTTTTGTCATCACATAAACTCTCCAGACATTTCCCAAGTCCCAAGACCGATGAATACTCTCACACTGATGAGATTATGTTTGTAAAATAGTAATAATGGTGAGATAATATAGCAATGAGACCTGTCTGGAAGTTATGCTATTAGTTTCTTGTTAAACTGTGATGCAACTTCTGGGTCAAAGCTATATAATAACAGTAAAGAATATATCTGGGTGTCCCCGTTTCCCAGTGGTATAAGATGCACTTTATGTAATTGGTAAAGTACAGTTTAAATATGGCCCTAAGCTGTCTGCTATCCTATTAGCACAAAATGGCCAAAACAAAAATGAATCCCATCACTGGTTTTATTGTCATATTAGCTTGAGACTATCACCAGGAGATCAACAGCACTGGTAAAAAAAAAAACATGTTATGATAAGTGACTTCTTGCAGTCATGCAAATAATGCCTGTAAGTAAAAGCATAATATGGTGACTTTGCTGTAACACTGCAAAACCTCTTATTGTGGAGGTCTCCACAGTTTACCATTGAGACTGGTTTAACTTGCCTTAACCGAGAAGTAGCTTGAACCAAACATTAACCGTTAAAATTGGAAGATCAGAAAAAGCCCATAAGTCATTCTGTGGAAAGAATAATGTTTTGTGGCGACATCTTTTGTACGTGAAGGAGGTGCTGCAAATTTGTACCGCATGTGAGTTGTAGGGAGGTGTATGGTTGGTGGTACAAATCACAGGACTTTGAGACGTGGGATCCTGTGTGCTGTGTGTGATTAGGTTCAGGCAACAAATACACTTTGGTTGAGGTTAGGGAAAGATTGCGTTTTCGATTAAATGTCAATATAGTAAACATGCTGTGTCTTAAGTCACTGTTGAGTTTTTTTCCGATATTTAATAAAGGACATGATCTTTCCCTCATCTTAAGTGCTCTGAGTGGCAAAACATCATAATAAACAACAATATCTAGTTGCTTTAGATGCAATAAGTAGGTATTATATTGCAACAGCAGAAACTGTAGGGAAAGCAAATCAAATTAGTTGTAGGTGAAATTGTACACATATGCTGATGAACATTTTGTGACTTGGTAAAAGCATTGATTAAAACCATTTCCTCATTATGTTGATTTAAAAAAACTAAATTTAAGTGGCATTATGTGTTGAAAGCCACTACCAAGCAACTTTTATAAGTCATGTGAATAGATCAATTTGCAATGTCGGAAATTTAAAACAACACAATAACAATATAATAAAAATAATAATAGTAATAATTTGTGAATGTTTGTTGTTGTTGTTTCTGAGCTGTTGCCTGAAGGTTTTTTCACTTTTTATTCCTTTCTGTTGTGCATTACATTGTGGGACAGCACATCAACACCAAACTTCATTAAGTTATTTTTGGACACCATGTATTACTGAAAAAATAATGAATAAATAGGGTAGTATGCTACTGGCACAGGCAAACTATTCAAAAACACTTCCTCTATAGATTTAATGCAATTGAAAAAACCTTATATTGGTGCTGTTGGACGAAGAGTAATGAAATGACCTAGAAGAGAGAGAGATGGAAGAGAGAGAGAGATATAGAGGTAGAGAGATGAAGAGTAGGAGAGGGAGGGGGTGAGTAATTTACACCAGGAAGTAATTATGTAAATTCTAAGCCGGGTCTTCCAGTTTACAGTCCAGCCATAAACCCGCTGTGATGTCTGGCTTGCAATAAACATTATTTACTTCTTTGTTTATTAATGCTTCCACTGCTACCCCTCCTCCATGTTCCTGTGTTATTTTTTAAATGAAAGAAACTTATACCGAGAGGCCCAACTAAGTTTAATGTTGAAATACCGGGCCCAAGTTTAAAAGTAAAACAAAATAGAAAGGGGGTATGTTGATGTAATTATTTTTTATGAAAAAAACCTCCCTTGATGTGGGTTTGTTACATGTGGTGTGATATGTTTTGTGTTTGTGGAATGGAAAGCTGAAGTTTCAGAGTGGGTATTAAACAGATTTAAAGGCCACAGGAAATGTTAAAATCGGCTGACGTCAAACTTTGCCAACCAGCGTCTTATAATCAGTTTGGATGTCCAAGAATATTTATTAGGAAAACCTGTTTTAAAAAAAAGAAACATCTTATCCCTTCATAAATCAACTCATCTCCCAATTATTAGAAACAATGCAATAAGGCATTTACTCATTACACTGACTGCTTTGATCAAATGTTTAACATACTGTATCTTGTCTTAGACATCTGAACTAAGTAAAAATGCATCTTTTCTCATAATTTTCACATCCAAATCAGAGATCTTTGAAAATGGATGAATTTGAAAAAGCTGGCCCTGCATTATAGTGTGGACGAGGAAAACAGAGCTTTTGGGAAACAATGAGGTAAGCCTGCTGTGTGGCAGTAAAGTTAAGAGGAACTCTTTCTGTCGTTTTTTACTCATGAAATATTTACAGCCATGTTTGCTCAACGTAAAACAAATATATATATATATATATATATATATATATATATATATATATATATATATAAACTGATTAACAACTTTCATCATTATTTCAGAAAGTGTTTGCCTGAAGGCTTTGATTCTGCACCACCATCTACATTTTAACCTGGCCTAATACTTCATGTCTTATTTTCATAACATCTCAGCTGCCCTGTCACAACATCTGCAAACCTCGGTTGGGAGCCAATAAGCCACCTGCTGAAAAACACCAAGCAGAGGTTAAAGTCCGCCGAGACCCGGCAGCTTGTTTTCAACTGTCAGAGAGGCAGGATTCTTTAATGACATGTTGCATCCCATCCTAACTGTAACATCCTCCCTACAGGGTAAATAAAAGCTCAAAGTTAGTGCATGTGTGTGTTTGTTATCAGAAAGAGATATATGATCTGTCCTCCTCAAAGTAAAGAGCCTTCGGCTCATGTGTTCAGGCGACACAGAAAGAAATATCCACGTGCATGAATGCAAGTGTAAGTGTGGGTATTTATGTATATGTGTGTGTGTGTGTGGGGGGGGGGGTGTTAGTGCACATGTGCATGCACAGCAGATAGCCTCTGTGTTTATTTAGTTTGAGGTGACAGCAGGAAGGAAGGCAGGTTAACGAGCTGGCGGCTCCAGGCACACAGGCACATGGCGGTTACGCAACCCAAGCCAACTCCTCTTTCTCACACAAACACACACTCATTCGCGCACTCACACGCGCAGATATTGCTCTCACCTGGGCGTGGAAACAGACATATTCACAAGCACATTCAAGCCAGTTGATTGGGGTTTGGACTCCAGCACAATACTTACATAAAACAAAACAGCATGTTCACTCAAAAGGCTTCAGTCAAAAAAACAAAATGTAGAAAATAGCATTACTAAAGTCGAATTTGTGCCTCCTGCCGACATGTTCTGTTGATCCTGCTTTAGACGCCTCAGATGTAGAAATTGATTTTATTCTCTTAGCAAAAGATTTGTCAGTTGTCGCAGCACCATAGCAACACTAGTTGGCAGCCAGTCAATCAAAATTACATACCCTAAATAATTGTGTTCACATTCTTTCATTCATTTATTCTTTCACTTTGTGAAACTGAGGGAAAAGGTGGCACTATAAAAGACTTTGCTAGCTGGATCACAAAATTCAGATCTGTCCAACTTCAACCAGTCATTACACAGCTGAAATAATTGTGTTTACAGTCAAGTTAAGGTAAGTCAAGTCAGTTGTATTTATTCAGTCCAATATAATAAATTTATAAAAGTGACTTTACTATCTGTACAGCATACACCAAATTCTGTCCTTAGACCCTCGATTCATGTGAGGAAAAACTCCCAGAAAACATTTTGACAGGGAAAACCTCAAGAAGAGCAACAGAGGATCATATATATGACAAACATAAATGAAGAATGGATCTGGGAGGATGTCGGGCAACTACAGATGTTTCACCAAACAGAACCAACCCTGGATAGAGGACAGACACAAACACACAAGAAAAGTTCAAAGCTCAAGCACACCATTCACAGAGGTAGGAGAAAGGAAACAAACACAAAGGGAGAGAGAAAGTTAAGAAGAGAGCCTGAATCTCCTGGAGGATGAAGATCCCGATCCAAAACATCTGGATTGAGGCACCGACAGCCAAGAGAGAGAGAGAGACATTAATCTAGTCTGGATGAAGCAAAAGCATTAGCCAAGGACAGAATATACCTAATATTAGCTATGTTGCATAGGTGGAAAAAGGCAGGCTTGGCAATCTCCTTAATGTGCGGATGAAAAGAGAGAATAGGATCAACATAACAAAGACTTTTAGCTGTCAAAAAAGTTTGTTACTTGATCATACAGGCATTTGTGTCGAGCTGTGCCAAAGACTAGCATCTCAGTTTTATCAGAATATAGAAGCAGGAAATTACAAGACATCACAGCAGACAAGCATCCGCCTTTACAGGCATAAACAGCTGAGTATCATCAGCGTAGCAATGGAAATTAATTCCAGGACTGTGTATTTTTTGGCCAAGAGGTGAAACATAGAGAGAGAAAAGGATAGGGGCTAAGAACAGAGCCCTGAGGTATCAGAAATGTTGATGTAGTTTTATTATGGGAAACACAAACCCTGAATCAAGGCGTCATTTCTGAAGTAGAGGAATAACCACAATAGTCTTAAAGCAAATGATAAATTAACACTATTCAGCATTGTAGGTCCCAGAAATTATTATTATTATTTAACTGCCAACACCAGTTTAGACAACATATAATTCTGATATGCAATCAATTCAAACAATTCATCTTCAACAGTATAAAATGTGCACATATTAGTTTCAACAAGCCTAATTAGGCTTATTTAAACAAAACTCATACATTGTCACATGTATGTACACAGAGCTACACATGTGCACATGCTCACTAACATGTCTACCAGGTGCAGCATCTGCGATTGTATTCTGTGTTGCGTTGTCCAACCAGTGATTTACAGGCCTAATGGCAAAACACAGAGAGAGGGACTGAAAGAAACAGACTAAAGTGGTGGAAAAGAAAGAAGTATGTTAAAGTATGATTTATAAATATATATTTGTGCTATTTTATGTCTGTGCATGTGTCCGTGTCCGTGTGTGTGTATGTGTGTGTGTGTGTGTGTGTGTGTGTGTGTGTGTGTATGTGTGTCCGTGTGTGCACATGGCAGTGATGGTCAGCCAAGCAGAAAAGACCCCCCACGTCATCCATTAACACACTCTCACCTTTGACCCCCCCCGCCCAAACCACTGAATGGCTCTCTAATGGAGGCCAGACTTTGAGGGTGTGTGCATGTTTGTGTGTGTGAGTGTTTCCTACATACTTCGTAGCATGTGTCCATCTATATGTGCATGAATTCGACAGACAAAAAGGAAAGAGAGAAAGAGAGAGAATTTGTGAGTACAAAGAAAAACCAACTCCAGTAAGTGGAGGAAGTTTACACAGGCGACTTTGCAGGGCTCCAGGAGCTGCTCTATTTATAAAGACAGCAAACCCTCACTGCATATGTGTGTGCGTACATGTCTGTGTGTACACAAGAGCATGTTTTCATGCTGTTTTTGTGAGTACATTTCAGTGTGTGAGTGTCTGCGTGAGTGCATGTGTGTGCCTTAACATTAATAAATACGCACAATTGAATGCTTCCTGTTATTTGGCGGTGAGGGCAGAGGAAGTTATTTTGTGGTACACTGATAATTTTGGTCAGAACACCGAGCTATAAATACTGTCAGGGCTACACACTCTATCCCGCCTTCCTCTCCTCACTCTATCCCTCCATCCCTCCATCCCTCCATCCCTCCCCAAAATGAAAAACTGGTGTGCTGCAGGAAAACAAGAGCAAAATAAGCATGCAGGGAGCTGTTTTTAGATTTTTTACAACATCCCTTGCTCCACTTTGCTCTGGTGTCAGGTTCATTGTAAAGAACAGGCTTTGTGTGGCGACATACATGCCCAAAAAGGTCACAGATGAACACATATGCAAAGACAGCTACATTGAGGGTCTAATAGCACATGTTCACTCTGTATGCCAGTGCCATGAGAACAGGAAGTGTTCGGTTGTTTCTTATTATCAACAAATTTCATGAAAACATCAATACCAGTAATGAATTGATCCTGGTAAGTATTGCCTGTATAGCCATAGCCTGATATAGCTTATTCTTCTGTACCAGAGACCTCCATTGTTGTCCAGAAGCTATTAAAAAAACAGCAGTGAGAGACACACAATGAGCACTGTGTCACATCTTCCTTCATTATCATGGACATGGGCACTGTAGTTTATTTTGAGTTAAATGTGTATTGATCTGCAGCTGAAAATAGTCCCAGGTCACAGACATGGCAGAGAAGTCTCAGGAACAGACACATTGTTGGTTTTGGTTCCTTCATGAGTTTTGTTGACAGTAAGAAAAATACGAATACCATCATTCTTATCCTTGAACAAAAACAATTAAAAACATTTGGGCATGGGGAGTAGACAATTTAAACAAGGGTCAAAAACTACAAACCTTAAAGAAGTACTGTCATTACATTGGTTATCAAATGCCCTCATAGTTTAGGGTTTCACAGTAATGGGAACTTTGGCTCTGCACAAGTAGTTAGATACTGGGACACATACAGGTACATACACAATACACAAAACAGAAATATATTCACCAATATGCGCACAAAGAGAAACATACCCACACTGTGACATGGCCGGCTACACATTCGCACATTCACATTAATATGACACTCAAAGACGCATGTGGTCACTGCATGAGGCATGCCAGGAAATTCTTTCAAGGGCATGTTAATATTCCAGATGCTTTTGGATATAAACAAGCCTTGAAACTGGAGGGCGGAAATTTGATTTGAACGCAGCTCTGCATGGCGATACAGAGATGTTTATCCCTCCCTGCCTATCTCTCTAGCCGGATGGCTGAGTGGCCACTTGGTGTTTACCTATGATAAGGGTTTTCTGTTTGACTACCAGTTAAGCTGCAGTCAACAGAGAAGCCACAGTGGGAATCGTAGTTTTTAGAAAAACCAAAGTGTTGCTCTTGGTGAATCGAGTTACAGTAGCGCTACACATCACAAACAGGATGGGATAATAATTTCTGTGGTTTGTTTTATCATACACAGTTTGCGACCTGCAGGATTGCACAAGAAAAAACAAAAAGTTTACAGAGACCTTGAGACAGTTTAAAATGAACATTAACTTCACCTGTATGTAGCCTATGCATTGTAAATCACATGCTACAAAACAAAGGATAAATGCATATTAGGAACATAAATGCACAAAAGAATGACAGTAGAGTGTCCTGTTGTGTTTGTGATGCACATAAATGCACACGCACACAGAGAAACACACAAAATGCCTCCCTACTGTGTCACTTCCAGACTCTGTGGGACAGAGAATTTTTTCACAGCCAGTGGCTGCTACTTAAAAAATCACAACAGACCTAAGAATAGCATTTATTAGCTAAATGCTAATGTGCTAACATTGCATTTGAACTTTGAGATGTTTTCATGCTAATGTCAAAATGTTAATTAGACATTATTGTACCTCAAGTAGTAAGTTCACAACTACCCAGTACCTCTTCTGTTTCTTAATAAATTGTTGTCACACAAATCAAGCACCTCACTTCTTACTTCTACTGGATATCTTAGTGTTCAGAGGGCATATGAGGTACACAATACTATTTATGCAAAGGACAGTTGGTAGCTTATCTGCTACTCACTGACTCACAGACTGGACATCCTATGTTTTACTGAGATTAAAAAAATTATCTTCAAGCAAAGACATTTTGGAAATTAACTCCCCCACTGAATGTTTGGGGTTAGACATCTGCCACAAGGAATCCGATCCACAATTAACGCTCAAGAGCAGCCTCACCACGCTGCTTTTTACAGCCATGCTTTATGTACAGGTTGTTAGTCTGAATGGCCTCTCGTCATTAAGGACCAAACAAGCACAGCTCAGTGTTTACATCAGGACTACTCAAATCAGCAATCCACAGGAAACTCTGGCCCTCCACAAAACCCCTCTCAGACTCCCTAAGAGAGTTCTAGAGTAACAAACACACGGGCTACTATTTCAACGTAAGCTTTACAGTTAACATATTATGCATTCACTTCTAAAAAAACAAATCAGTTGCTCTACCAACTGTTGTGATAACCGGTGTTTACTAATCGAGTAATCCTCTGGTTTTTAATAGCCATTCAAAACATTTTGTCTGTCCTGAATAGATCTGTTTCTCCTCCTCCTCAGACGTCAACAAATGGTAGTTGTTACTGACAAGTGCTCACTGTCCGATGTCACTATCGTTCCTCTCAATCAAACCTGGTTTGTCCTGGGACTTTATCCCCCGGCAACATCGGAACTCACTGTTTACCCATCCCATAATAAGGCTCGTTCAGCTGAGGACATCTTGATTAGGTCTGCTGAATGTCTGGTTCTCATTTAGCATGGAGGATGGGACAGGGAGAAAGGAAGGAAGGGGGTCTGAAAGGGAGAGAGGGGCAAAACAAGAGAAGTGAGTGAAAAAAGAAAGGAGACTGGCCTGTGATAAAAAAAGAATGTCTTTAAGTGAGCTATAGGGATTGTGACAAAGTTGACGTTTACCGTTGGGTGTGGGTTTATACACATGATAATTGATAAGAAAATCAGTGTCTCTATTTTTTTCTGCAGATCAGAACTGATTTGGGGCTGGACTATAATACAGAATGTGTATAGATTTTTCTTATTTACAGGGCATAAAAGTCTACCAGTTACCCTCTGCTATAATATGGCAAACTCATGCTGATAACTTCTGTCCTGGAAAAAGTTGACAAAGTACTTGCAACAAACTGATAAATTCTGGTATATTTGGGTTCCCTTTGGGATATCCTTGAATGAACTGCATGTTGCTATTGGCTTGCATATCACTATGCAAACAAGCAAATGAGCAACTAGTGAAATGTTCCAGATATCTCAGTCAACCTCTCCTTTTCCAGCTACAGTACATACATATATCAGATGTTTTGCGTGCTTGTAAAGTTGTTGACAACTGCCTGTATCAGCTGTTACACTGCACTTCATACTGCAGGACACCTTAATGTGGTTACTTTTCCTATTCAGAGAGTTAGATGAGAAGATTGGTACCACTCTAAAACCTTTTGTTAAATATGAAGCTACTGCCAAGACATGGTTAGCTTAACTTAGCATAAAGACTGGAAACCTAGGGAAACAGTTAGCTTGGCTCTGTCCAAAGGTAGAAAAGTCCACCTCTAAAGCTCACAAATTAATTCATCTTGTTTGTTTAATCGGTTCAAAAACAACAGGTTGTGGTTTAATTGGGGTTCTGTGTTGCCAGACAACCACCAGAGACTTCAGGAAGTCACTGCGTCCAGTCATGAAACTAGTCCTGGCACACAACTTCCTGTCAATTTTTTTTTAAATCTTTGTGTACGAAATAAACATGCGATATAACAGATATATTGGCAGATTTGTTAGCTTGTTAGCTAAATATGTAACAAACTGATATGAAAGCGGTATCAATCTTCTCATCTCAGCTCTTGGAGAAATGAATAAAAAAACAAACAAACACTTGGCATGTTCTCAACCACGCAATTCACTTGTTTGAGGTCATTATAATAATTAATTTTGAAATGACATATTCATATTTTTAAAAAGCAGTTAAACATTTTATACAAAATAATTTAAGTGGAGATGTATGAAGCATCTATATAGAGCTGCCAATTATGATTAGTTTAATTTTAAATTCACTTACTTTCTCCATTAATCCATAAAATGTGAGGAAAAAGAAAAATATGTCAAGTTCAAGTCCAAGTTCATATCTGCTTGTTTTGTTCAATCAAAGTCCAAAAGATATTCAGTGTACAATGATATAAAAAGCAGCAAATCTAAACATTGGATAAGATAGAACCAGAGAATGTTTGGATTTTTGTTTGATAAATTACTTCAGCTATTAATCAATTATCAGAATTGCTGTCAATGAATTTGGTTTCAGTACTACTAAATGCATCCAATACACAACATTGTGTGAGTGCATTTCCCCTTCATAGGTAGAAGAAATGGCTGCGATGATGTGTAACACAAACAAAATTAATCCAGTGCCGTTGTTGCATCAGAAACCGTTGGTATCAGATTCACGTGCTCTGCAGCTTTAATTCAACCTCAGCAGAACACACAAACACACCAATGTACAATATACTGTCACACACACCTATTCATTGAGATATTTACAGACTAACATACATACTCATACTGTATATGTATATGAGTGCGTAGCCAAATATGCAACAAGCGCACACACACACACAGCGTGTTTATGTGACAGTGTAGAGTTCATGTAACAGATAAGGTATGGTAGAGTCAACAGTACTGTAGACTGCCTGCTGATAGAGTGTTCCTTAGCTTCCGCTGCCCTTTGTTTACCTAATGATAAAGCTGATCTGTGTGTGTGTGTGTGTGTGTGTGTGTGTGTGTGTGTGTGTGTGTGTGTGTGTGCGTGAACACATGTGATTATGTGGGTGTTTTTTCAGCTTTCATTGTGCTCCAACAAGGCCACATTTTACATGCTTATGTGTTTACATTAATGTGGAATTGGAGCAACACTGACATTATGTTTATATACTACTAATTTGTTTTGCCAGTTGCTTCGACATCCACATCCAGCCAATGAGAGCAGGCAGCTGGCAGAGCAGGCAGCTACTTTTTCACTGCAAAACACTTTTAACTCACCTCCAGCTCTCTCTGTAGCTCAGACAATCCCTGCTACCTGCATGTGCTATTCCATTCTTACACCCATATTATTTGTCTTTATAATTGCTATCTTTATAATAACAAACAACAGCTGTTTCGTGTGTAGGTTTGCATCATTTCCCGTTTCACATTTCCCGTGTGTTATTGAAAAAACGTGGTTTGGAGACCAGATCCATTGTCAGCTCATGTAGTGCGCGACCCCCTGTCACCGATCAGTTACGTAGTGTGAACACCACAACGACTTCAAGACTCCTAACACAAGACGGCAAGTTGTCTAGTCTGAAAAGCACGACCATCGGCCGACGCTGAAAGTCGTGTAGTCTGCACGAGCCTTTAGGCCTTGTCCATATGTATATGGATATATTTGAAAAACATTTTCCTTTATGTTTTGGCATCTCGTCCACACGCAAAATGGAGTGTTAGGTGACTAATTCGGAGATTTCTGAAAATGCCTTCTAAGATGCAGATTTTTTTTATTCTGGTTTTCATGTGGACATGTAAAACAGGGCAGTTGGAAAATGATGACACAATTTTGTTTAATGAGCATGCCCCTCAAATAAAAACAACAATGGCAGACTGCTGGATTTTTATGTTCACAACTTAACTTAGCAATGCTGCACCAGTAGAAAAATGTGTCAAATAACTATAGATAAATAAATAATTAGCTACTATTGTTTGTGTTTTTAAGCACAGCTTACTACCATAGATTGTATAAAAGAAGTGGAAGCAGCCACCATGACTTCACCCACTGGTTTGAGGACTGCCGTTTTGAAGCATGTGACCATATTTGGATGAAAGGGTGGAGCTAGCTGGTTTGATTAGTAAGGTACATCCATGATTCAAGTTAACTGTGATATTAATAGGGATGCTAATTTTAGCTAGCAAAAACAGGCTTACTTTCCGGAAAAAAACTTTTATCACAACCGAATGCTAAACAAGACATTTTTTATGCGGCCAGAAAGTTATAATTAACTTTCATGAACTGAAAACACACTGTGAAAACACTGATAGCACTCAAAAACAAGTTCATGGCTAGTTAAATGTACACAGTGCAGGCCACTGTGGTTGCGACTTGTCAAGCACAAGATAGCAACACGCTAAAGCATAACCTGCTTTATTTTCCTCTAAATGAGACCATAATTTACAAAATGAACATCGTGCTGTTTTGAAGAAGACTTGAAACTAGCGATTGAGAC
>NC_060172.1:16011041-16032746 GCF_021292245.1 Micropterus dolomieu | reverse complement strand
TGTGTGTGTGTGTGTGTGTGTGTGTGTGTGTGTGTGTGTGTGTGTGCGTGAACACATGTGATTATGTGGGTGTTTTTTCAGCTTTCATTGTGCTCCAACAAGGCCACATTTTACATGCTTATGTGTTTACATTAATGTGGAATTGGAGCAACACTGACATTATGTTTATATACTACTAATTTGTTTTGCCAGTTGCTTCGACATCCACATCCAGCCAATGAGAGCAGGCAGCTGGCAGAGCAGGCAGCTACTTTTTCACTGCAAAACACTTTTAACTCACCTCCAGCTCTCTCTGTAGCTCAGACAATCCCTGCTACCTGCATGTGCTATTCCATTCTTACACCCATATTATTTGTCTTTATAATTGCTATCTTTATAATAACAAACAACAGCTGTTTCGTGTGTAGGTTTGCATCATTTCCCGTTTCACATTTCCCGTGTGTTATTGAAAAAACGTGGTTTGGAGACCAGATCCATTGTCAGCTCATGTAGTGCGCGACCCCCTGTCACCGATCAGTTACGTAGTGTGAACACCACAACGACTTCAAGACTCCTAACACAAGACGGCAAGTTGTCTAGTCTGAAAAGCACGACCATCGGCCGACGCTGAAAGTCGTGTAGTCTGCACGAGCCTTTAGGCCTTGTCCATATGTATATGGATATATTTGAAAAACATTTTCCTTTATGTTTTGGCATCTCGTCCACACGCAAAATGGAGTGTTAGGTGACTAATTCGGAGATTTCTGAAAATGCCTTCTAAGATGCAGATTTTTTTTATTCTGGTTTTCATGTGGACATGTAAAACAGGGCAGTTGGAAAATGATGACACAATTTTGTTTAATGAGCATGCCCCTCAAATAAAAACAACAATGGCAGACTGCTGGATTTTTATGTTCACAACTTAACTTAGCAATGCTGCACCAGTAGAAAAATGTGTCAAATAACTATAGATAAATAAATAATTAGCTACTATTGTTTGTGTTTTTAAGCACAGCTTACTACCATAGATTGTATAAAAGAAGTGGAAGCAGCCACCATGACTTCACCCACTGGTTTGAGGACTGCCGTTTTGAAGCATGTGACCATATTTGGATGAAAGGGTGGAGCTAGCTGGTTTGATTAGTAAGGTACATCCATGATTCAAGTTAACTGTGATATTAATAGGGATGCTAATTTTAGCTAGCAAAAACAGGCTTACTTTCCGGAAAAAAACTTTTATCACAACCGAATGCTAAACAAGACATTTTTTATGCGGCCAGAAAGTTATAATTAACTTTCATGAACTGAAAACACACTGTGAAAACACTGATAGCACTCAAAAACAAGTTCATGGCTAGTTAAATGTACACAGTGCAGGCCACTGTGGTTGCGACTTGTCAAGCACAAGATAGCAACACGCTAAAGCATAACCTGCTTTATTTTCCTCTAAATGAGACCATAATTTACAAAATGAACATCGTGCTGTTTTGAAGAAGACTTGAAACTAGCGATTGAGACCACAAATTCATTAGGAAATGAGTTTTCTGAGGTAATAAAACAAGTGAGAAGTAGGGTCATTCTGTCATTAACTCGAGTGCAATTAGACTTCTTTCTGCAACTAGCGGAGTCGGCCCCTGCTGGCCATTAGAAAGAATGCAGGTGTATGGCACTTACCGCCCCCCATCAAAAAAGATGTTTGCTCTTTTTATTGTTACTATTGTTATTAAATACATGGAAAAGGTAACAAAAAAGCCATGTGAAGAGTTATGATATTTAACTAATAAGTGAAGATTCCTCCCAGAACCTGTGTGAAGCCAGATACTGTTTTCTTGGAAGGTGCACTTAATAAGTGGGGGGGTATGGGGGTCCTCCCCCAGAAGATTTTGAGCATTAAACACTTAATTTCCTGCATTCTGGTGAAACTTTCTCTTCCAGTTTCTGCCTTTTCTGCACCAATTTATGGTGGAAATGTCTAAAAATTCAGGTGGCAATTCAAAATATATAATTATAATAGAATATAATCTAGTGAGGCTCTCAGGCATTCTCATTGCTTTTAAATATTTTTCTCCTGTAGATCAACTTATTTAATATCATGCCTGCTGAGTCAACACACATGATTAAGTCTTACCTCCTCTTTTGGGGGGAAGTAACCTTTTTAAATGTCTTTGTGGCCCCTTTTCATCTCAGTAATAAATTAATCCGTTTTAATTCAGTTAGTGACTGGACTTTATTAGCTCATCTGTTAATAACTTATCATAACTCAGTGTTTCCCACAGAATGACAGTGTAGCTGTGGCACAGATACAGCATGCTAGCCACAAAAACCCAGCTGTATTCTAACATTAACTTAGCTTTCCTTACATGCTTGCTAATAACTTTTAATAGCTGGGTCTCCGACATTGACAGCGTTGTGTTGGACAGATTTATGCAGCTGTGTTAACGAGGGAGAGAGAGCAAGAGATCGAGGGACGGAATAGAGAGACGAGCGAGAGGATGTGCTACGCGAATACGTGCTGCCTGCAGCTCAAATACGATTTTAAATAGGCCTAGTAAAAAAAAACGAAAATCAATATGTGGCGGTCAGCACTGATATTGTGGCAGGCCACCACAAATAAATGAACGTACGGGAAACACTGTAACTTATCTGCTCATGTTCAAAACTTTCTGCACATTCAGAATCTCTCCCACATATCTGAGCTCTCTGACATGTAAAGGAAAAAAAAGTCGTAATGGGAGACTAACGTCATTAGCCTATTTAAAGAGAATTCATAATATTTAACTACATGCCCTATACGCCATTATGTTACTGATTCACTAAACTGAATGAGACAAGGAGGCACTTTTGCCGGGGGAAAACGAAACTAACCGACAACACCTGTGATCAGACAGAAAGCTCATGAATAATTCCACAAACGTTAACTTCAGCACTTCTGATAAAGTGCCGCTTACAATCCCCAACAGAGCAAGACAGGGCTTCAGTTTTTAACGTTACATTTTTATAGCCTACTGAAACTACAGTATATGTCCGTTTTGGCACAAACTGTTTGCGACTCACAGTGCGAGGTGGGTCCATGTCACTTGCTGGTGTCGCAGCGAAGATGCTCTAAGATAGAGTCCGACAGCGGAATATCCCTCTTATAAATGTGTAACCACTGCAATAACAAGACGTTCACGGTGTATTCCTCAGAGAAATAAACACTTTTCCACCAAGAAAGAGAGCGTCGATTTTCCAGAGTTTACACAGTAAACGCCATGTGGGTAAAATTTAGAAATGATACTCTGACTTCCCGTTCCGTGAAGGCAACACGAAGCTGCACCACAAGTAGCTGACGAAGAAAAAATATACAGTCTCGTCCAGTCGCAGGTTTTAATGTTGCAGACCACAGTTTTTTGCAAGTAGTTTAAAGTTTAAACTCGTATTGTTGTGAATCTTAAGTGTAAACTCGCCTTAGAATTTCCAACCAACAAACGCCCCCCAAAAGCAGCTCAGTGCCCCCCCTTCCAAAATATTGCTTCCAGCTCCCTCCATCGTCCTCGGAACGCCCCCTGGGGGGAGGTACCGCCCCCGTTGAGAAACAATAATGTAGACTTTATCCCCACCTACCGGCCTGGCATGCTTGTGTGAGTGTTTGTAATTATTTTTGCATTCTCATATGGATGGAGCTATTTTTTAAAACAAAGTTTGCATGGATAAAACATTTTTAAACAAAGGGGAAGATATAAAAAATATCTATATATTTGTAGAAAAGACCTTAGTCTTGTTTTATCACATCATCCAGTTTGAACTAAATAACAAAGCAAAAAACAAGCATGTTTGCACATTGAGACTCCCATGAAGTAAATGTAGTAAGCCTACCCACAAGCAATTCCAGAACAAAAGGTTTAAGCTACAAAACAGGAAAGCCTTGAGGTGAGGCCATCTCATACTTAAAGGTCACAGGTTCAATTCCCAGATTCAAGACACTCTTAATACACACGTTAAATGCCTACAGACGGTTGGTTAAGCAATTCTGTGGATCCAACCAGTTTAAAAAGTTTAGTTGACTACTGCCCTAACCCTCTCTCTGCCACATATTGCATGTTTATTTAACCATCTGTAAGGGCTGTAGTAGAGTTTTTATTGTTGCAGGATGTATTCCTACATTATATGCACATTTTTCTTTGTCATTCATGTTGTTTAATTCTATTGAGTCTGTTTTATTTTGTCTTTTTCGTTTGCCCAAGGACAGTACATACATTCTCTGATTTCTCTGTGTGAGTGTCATGCAGTCAGATGGACAAACAGGACAACAGAATACAGACAGACACATACAGTAGGTGTGATTCATCAGAAAGTAGGAACAGCAAAGTAGAGATAGACAGCTAGACAGTCAGACAGACATGCAGTAGTTGTACTTTCCTCTCTACAGTCTCCAGATGAACACAGAGCGGAGGAGTCATGCATCAGCAGAGGAAATTGGGAATGTGAAACATGCCAGATTAGAGAAGCAATCTGAGGGCCTGCAGACAAGCTCAATGGCTTCAACCATGGGAAAAAACATGCACTCAGTCCCGCACAAATACACACAAACGTAAACGTGCACATACACACACACAGACAACCACAAAACCCATTCAGATTTTGAACCACCTGCTGCATTCCACAGCCAATAAGTCAGCTACTTAAGGAGCCAGCTTTTAATCAGCCAGTCAGTCAAAGAGCCAGGCGGTAAAGCAACCATCCATCAGTTAATCAGCAAGACAACTAGCCAGTCAGCCATTCAATCAGTAAGTGGGATTTACTACTTAAATATTCAGAAAAACGAAAGCATTTGCAACTGCAGCGTGTGACACAAAGACATCAACATAGTGTAACACCATACGCGGCTTTCAGATATTTTCACTACTATGATTACCACTAAGACTTGTGCATTAGACAATGAATTACCTGATTAGACAATAACAAGAACAAAAGACAAACCATGTCAGACTTACATTATGTACAAGTCACAGATTCTGGGAGACAATAGGGAGTGTAGTTCGGCCTGTCAGGAGGCCAGCCAGCCACCCACACACCCAGCCAGCCAGGACAGGACAAGACCAGAGGAAGCACTTATTATGGAGGAAGCCAGAGCGTCTTAAAGCCATTATATGCCTCTCAGAGTAAGGCAGTCAGAGACAGCACAGCTGAGTGGACAGCTTCAAAGCAGGAAGGAGCCCAGTCACCACCTCCACCAGCCTGCATGTTCAAGGGGAAGCGAAGAGTTTACAGGGTGAGATGGGGGTTACAGGGCAGTGTGGATGAGAAGAGTAACAAGGGCTTTTGGATGGAAGATGGATGATTTTGTAGGACTGGTGTATAACTATGCAGATTGTTATGGTTTTATCTGCTTAAGTTTTGAGATATCTGCCTTCGAGATTTCTGCCACCACTGCAACACAATGGAGGTATTGGAAACTGACATTCTAAAAAAAAAAGGTTTAACAGCTACAAGCTTTTCCAGATTCCCACTTAGTCTGGATAAACCACAAACCTAGAGGTGTGAGGAACTACTTTCTAACTAAAGCTGCACTAATAAACATTTTTATAATTAATTTTTTATTAACAATGGGTCAAATGACTACATGTAATGTGAAAGGGGTCACAGGTAGTGACTGCAGTGTCCCTCAGCCCTGCTGAGTGTTTTAGCATCTTTCAGCTCATTGTTTTCTTTTAAAGGCCCGCAACTTTACTGTTCTGTTTCACTCTCACAGCTCTTATCAACCTTACTTCCGGACGCAGCAGGCAGCTGTTGTCAGCAAGTGATAAACCCATGGAACACTACCTGCCCGACACCAACAGCAGACAGACAAAGTTAGCAACTAGCCTCTAAATATAGTGGAGCATTTAGCAGCTAACCAGCCACAAGTGGAGAAAACAAAGCTAGTGGACCTTGGACTTCATCATGCTGACACAAACAAATTATTCTAATGAAAATAATTTCTAATGTTGCAAAGTGTCTGTTGGATGTGTAATTAAACAACTGTTTGCTACACATTCACCATATCAGCTTTATGAGGCGATGAAAAAATTTATATAGGCAACTGGATTTGCTGCAATTTTGTATGGCCTACTGTGCTACATGATGCTAAGTAGCTCTAGCTGTTAACAGTTGGTGCCTCTTTGGGGCAAAGAAACATGATCTCCAAAAACAATCCAGCAGTCAAATTCAAAGAAAGAGAGGTGAGAATGTTCCAACTGAACTGTTTATGTTAATTAAGTCTGACTTCCCACTACAGTTATATGTAGTCATAGGCTAATAAAGCCAAAGCTAAATCACTCTTGTGTTGTAAATTTGTGCCAAGGGTTACATTGATGACTGAAGCTAGGACTGAAATTGTATTTTTGTACATTTTAGAATTGAGAACAACATTTAATGGCTTACAATGATTTATTTTTATTTTATTTTTGCCATGTGAATCGTTACAGCAGATGAGAAATTATCTGAAGGGAGGATGTTTGTGGTGGGTTGGGATGGAGCAGGAAGGGAGGAAGTGATGGTGGTGAGTTATAGCAGAGCTTAAGGATAGAAAGTAGGAGGTGAAGGATGGAGAAGTGGGGTTTGATTGAAGGGAAAATGGCTTTGGCTTGGAAGGCTACAGGCATAAATAACAGGAAGAGTTGAACTGTTGAAGGCTGCTGGGAAGAAGCAGTGCAGAAACAGACCACTTCCTGCAAAATTTTCAAAATAAAAAACTGAACCAGTCGTATATTCAGACATTTTTCTAGATTTGGCCATCCATGCCTTCACCACCATGCTTCTTTTAAGATGAAAATTACTTCATCTTTATTAGAGAATACATGAAAATGCAATGATGCCTTTGGGGGAAATTGGGATTATGCAATAAGGACCAACATGAAAGATTGAACAACTGATGCACCAAAGGGTACCCTTATATATTTTTCCTCCCCAGTAATCCCAGCATCATTTAGCATATACTGTAGTTCCATTTTGTTAGTTTCCTCCATGCCTCCTTCCCTTCCCTTCCTTATTTTCCCCCTTTCACTTCTGCCGTTTTATCCCCTTGATTCACCTTTCCATCTCTCTCTCTTGCCCTCCACATCTGTCTTCTCACTCTGTTTTTTTTCCCTTTATGTTTCCTACCTCACCCCTCCCTTCCCCTCTTTACCAGTCACCCCCACCTCCTCCTCTTCTCTCCAGCACCTGTACCCCTGCGGAGGGAGGGTTCCGGAGAAAAGGAAACCCCTGAGGCAGCCAGGCACCTCACAGATGGTTAGCAAATTACACCTTCATTACCCTCTCCTCTTCCTCTCTTCCTCTGGCCAGTGCTTTACAATGACTCGCTGTCCCTGTGACATCTCACATCTGTTGGTAGCTGACCTGCCTGCTCATAAAAGTAGCACCTATTTAGTAAAAGTTTCGAAAAATGTAACCACAATACTGCAATCATGTGTTTTCAAGTTACTAGTTTTTAATAGGAACTAAAACTTAATGTAGGCTACATCTTCGTTGTCAGTGTCAAGGACAACTTGCTTTATGGCAGTTAGTCACTAAATTGTTGTACAAATGATATTAACTGTGGTAGAAAGATGTATACACAGCCCAGGAGGCATGTAATGTGCAGTTTGCAATCAATCATCATATGGGCTTGTTCATAGACTGCAAAAAAGAAATGTAATTTTGTCCAATCTTGCCATCTGTGTTTTGGGATTTTATTTTTTTTGTTGTAGTAAGTTATTCTACAGGGACAAAATTTTGCTAATTCCATTCCATTTAACACAGTAATGTGTCTTTAAAACCATATCAAAAACATGTAATTTAATTTTTAAAATTGCCTTAAGACATATTTTTGTGATGTAATTCCCTGGAAAAAGTTACATTATCTTGAAAAAAATTGCATTTATTGAAAACAGTAAAATCTTGCAATCCATCTAACACAGGTGATTAAACTATAAAATATCCTAAAATGCCGAAACAGCAGTTGAACATTGTTTTTGGCCTGCCTGAAAAAATCAAATTTTTTCAGGAGTAGTTAAAACAAAGGCAACTCTTGCACAACTTTCCAATCACAACTTACAGACATTTATAAGTCATATTAGGTAATTATTTATATCACTTTACAAATAATAGGATGATCTACGAGAGCAACAATCAGGTCTGAGCTTTCTTTTGGCTCTCTGTGGGTTCAGTTAACATTTCCAGCGAGATTTTTACACATCGTTTCTGTTGGACTGGAAAGTGAACGTGTCAAAACGGGTGGGGAGGTAAAATAATAAAACAGTATGATAGAAAGCTGCTCATGGGAAGTACAAAATGGAGCACTAATCATGATTCATTGGGGTCTGATATATGACACAACATCAGCCTGAGATGTCAGTTTTTTGTTATTTCAGAGTTCAAAGTTGTGTCTCAAATTAAAGTTCTGAAACTCTGTAAGGTTTCTGAGGAATTTCCAGACAAACCCTGTGCAACGTAACCCTGTACATGTCTGTGTGGGATCCATGCACTCCAAACACAGAATCTACAAGGGGAAAGTTAAACACTTATGGACCAGTTTCTTCTGCAGTTTGAATAATGACCACAGAGGGGGGAGGGGGGGACAAGAAATATGATAAATGCTCAACTTCAGTAACTTGTCAATGACCGCCATCCTATGAACATCCCAGGTAAGAAATAGCATAATAATCATATAAAGTACACGTATGTTCATTTATGAATATGTTTTGCAGATCAGCATTTGTGTGGCTCTTTTAGCCATCCCTCGGGATAAATTTTAATGTCATGTAGTGTCATCATCAGGTCACAATTTTTGTTCGTCCAATACTTTAGCTTATGACCAAAGACCTGCCAAATGACACTCCCCTCATCCTCAGCTGTATTTTGTGTTAAGTACTGATTAGCAAATTTTTGATTTTTTTTTTTGCTGATTAAAATTAAAATTAGTATACAAGATATGATATGTACACAGAGACAAATGTTAGCATGCTAACACGATAAACTAAGTTGATGACCATGATTGAACATTATACTTTGCCTGCTAAATTGTTCCATCGTCATTGTGAGCATGTTAGTTGCTAACAGTAAAGTACCACTGTGCCAAAGTAGAGCCTCGCAGAGCCGCTAGAGTGGCTGTAGATTCTAAGTCTTGTTCAAATACTGTTATTCACAACTGACACTTTTTGTTCTTCAAACCACATTTGCACATCCATATGAGAAGATTCCACACTATGATTACATATCAGCCATGGCTAGAATACTTGGTAAAACAGACCATGTTAGCATACACAGTACATCACTGTTCAGGGACATTGTGGCTTACAGTTCAGCCTTTTTAAGCTGCTTATTTAACATATTTGCACACTGTGTTTTAGGTTAAAGGTCACAGTGATCTTATATACTGCTTTTCTGCCAAAAGGTGAGAAATAACTTCAACAACATCATCAGACAGAACATGGGAACACAGAACTTACATTGGCGCCTCACCAGGTTCTCCCAATTAAAGATCTGCGGTTTTGGTTGCATACAGTCTTTAGGTTACCAGCTGTTTGTTAATTTGTAATGACCACTGACTGACTCACACACCCTGTATCTTATTTCCGTGCCTCCTCCAGCCCAGCGTGAAAGCACAGGGCCCAGTGCACCCATTAGTCAAACCGAGGAATGGCATGGAATAATAATGAACGCACCTCACACACGAATGAGCAAGCCCCTCTCCGCCCCATCGCTGGTGAGTTTCCAGGAGGTATTTCAATCATGTAAAATGTATGTCTCCCTCTCCTTTCAACAGAACTCTCCATCCTCTATCAATCGGGGAGACTCTGTTTTCAGCGCTAGAAGTGGACCAACTGAAATGGCAGAAAAAAATCAATGAGTTGTCACCCAAAGATTGTTAGAGTTTTATTTTACATCTTGCAGCCATCATCTTCATTCATATTTGGCATCATCGTCATCATTATGAATCACTGAGGTTACGTTGCTGTATCTAATCACAGTCCAGCAGTTGGTTTGCTCATCTTCCTACATACTGAGTTTGAGGTGAAAGGTTTTCACAAGTGTCTTGCTGCTGTTATGTCACCCAGAGACTTTAGGAAAAGCTTCTCACTTTTTAAGATTTTTTATTATTGCTTTCCATTATTGTATGATTGTGTAATCATATGATTTACTGTTGCGCAAACAAACTAATCCAACCAATATTGTAGCTACAGAGAGAAAACAATCCTGCCTCTAGCCAGCCAAGTCTTTCCACACGTCATGCCATGATCCATGGTGCATCTGGACAGTATTTAGCCTGTCTTCTTGGATAAAATATAAAGAACAGTCCACACTATTATTCTTATTATTCTTATTATTATTGTTGTTGTTATTATTTAAAGCAAAATAATGGCATTGGAACACAGCTGCTGGATTGAGCAGCATATTAAAAAGAGCAGAAAATCAGAGGCAAATGATTTCCTGCAGCTACACTCGGCAGCTTTGCACATTGGGAGCTCTAAACAGGAACAAGTTTGTAAGACTGTTTTTTTTTATTAATTCAGAATTTATTTCATGTGATGTCAGGAAACTTAATGGAGTGTGGCCAGTCTTTGAAAGACAGAAGCATTAACATCACACATGTGGTTATACATATAGGTGTACAGCAATGCAGCATGCTAACCACACTTTCAATAAAGGTTGAAAACAGCAGTTTGTCCCTGGGAGCAACAGTTAGTGACAACACATTCTATGATAGTGAAAAATAAGAAATAGGTTTAGATAGCGTAAACAAATACATTTATACAGTTACACAAAACTGACTTCACAAAACTATAGAGTTGTTGTCAAATTAATTACATTGTCTCTCATGTTAGTAAGAAAGTATCATCATTAAGTCCCTATATGATGTATAACACAGGAATTAATCTAGTAAACATAAATTTCGTGGGTTGTATGAGGTACTTATCCAATGTAGGACAGGAGTCCTAGCAGGTAAGCGAAGCAATGCACTGTGGTGGATGGGGCACCAAAAAAATGTATTTTAGCCATGTAAAAAAGGCCCACCACCAAAATATTTTCAACGCTTTACCTTGCTGTCAGACAGCATTTCACTTTGGCAGTAACTCACTGTAGGACTCACTTATTCCTACGCATAATCTTCACCGCACACTGTATTACACTGCAGATCATTTGTGTAGGTCAGAAAGTTGAAAGGTTTCAAAGATGTATGCTTGTGTTTTTCTGAACTGTGGCGCTGTAACTCTGATCCTAACAGCTGATCTACGGTGTAATACAGTGCATGGAGCAGTTGGGCTTATGCGTAGGAGTATGGAAGTTCTACTGTTGCACTGAAGAGAGAGGAAAACATGGGTGTTCTATTGCAACCCCCTTTGTGAGATTAAGGCTTATAAATAACATCCTGTTTTCTCATTAAATGGCTTAAAGTTTTGGAAAAATATGTTATCTGATGTTTATTATGTCTGAAATATTTTAACGCAAGACTTCATGTTTTTTATGGCAGCACCATTTTATCAAATACAAATATTATAGAAGTCTTATGTATCATTTTTATACTAAATTCAACAAAATTAAGCCTGACATATTCGGCATATTTGGAAACGTTTGGATCTCCGCTGGAATTTGCAATAAAGTTCTGACAAAATTTTGCCAGCACAGCATGAGTCACCATCTGGGGTCAGGGGGTTTAAGAGGTAAAAAAAGCTCCCTGATCACCTGCATCTTAACCAAAAAGCGAGAGACGGAGATCTTAAAAGGAGAGAACAGACACATGGATAAGACAAAGTGGCAATGCAGTAGTGGCAGAAGCTGTAGACCCAATGGAAAGGCACAAAGGGAGATGAAGATAAAGGAGGGAGAGCCCACAGCAGGCCAGAAGTCCTCCAATGCTACTGCAGTGGAGTGACAATGAGAGGGGAGAGAGTATGAGTCATACACAAACCCCTCCCTCTCTCCTTCTCTCTATCTCTTTCTCCCTACCTCGCTCGCCCCCTACCAGCCCACCCCCAGCCCCCAACCACCATCACCACCCCTCCTGCCTACAGGCCGATGTAGCTGGGTTACGTCGATCCTGACTCATTCATTCACAACCGAGTCTCAAGCCTATTTTTGCTATACAGATGAAATCGTGCTACTTAAGAGACCATTGCAGCTCTCATTATAGTGCTCTGACATAATTTACCGCTCTGGCTGCTGGAGCTCCATTCATAAAAATGCTTCAGTCTTTGAGTATGTGCAGAGAAAGGCACATGCACGCGCACACACACACGCACGCACACACACACACACACACACACACACACACACACACACACATCTCCAATCCCTTATTTGGTCATCTTGTATAGCTGAATAGGTTGAAGTGTGTGTCACTACCAGGGTTTGGTGTCTAATCGCTGTCTGGCCACCCAATCTGAGAGCGTGTGCACCCATAGTACTGTAACATATTGTGGATGAATTCCTGTGAATGTGCTCCATCTCTCCTTTATCATGTGTGGCTTTCCCTTTATGAAGATTCACCTCCATTTAGTTATTTCTCCCTCCTTACATTTCCCTCCCTCCCTACATTTTTCCTCCTCTGTCCTCCTCTTCGTCCTCTCTCAGTGGAGCAGCATCTACCTCCATGTGGTTAGCTCATCTCCTTTTCTTCCTCTCCTTCTCTCTCTGGTTAGCTCATCTCATCTCTAGGCAGTCAGTTTTGCAGGCAGCTAATTATAGGCCACGCTGTGGAGCGCAGGGCCGGATGTGACAGCATGGTGTGTTTGTGTGTGTCTGTGGCTGTATGCATGTATGTGTGCACAGACATATATGTCATTGTTGCTGTTTGTCTCCTCATATGTCTTTTTGCATATGAGTAGAGTGTGTGTAGCTGTGTCCAAGCATGTGTTCATATGTTCATGTGTGTTCTTCTACATCTAATCTAGGACCAGTTTGAGTTGTAGACGCTCACAGTGGATCTCTTGCTGGTCCTCACTGCTAAAGGTTTGGGAATGTATTCTACCGCTGAGGGTCCTCACAAGTATAATAATACCAAAGTGCATGAGGGTGTATGTGTGTGTGTGTGTGTGTGTGTGTGTGTGTGTGTGTGTGTGTGTGTGTGTGCGTGTGTGTGTGTGTGTGCGTGTGTGTGTGTGTGTGTGTGTGTGTGTGTGTGTGCGTGTGTGTGTGTGTGTGTGTGTGTGTGTGTGGACGAGCCACCAGCAGGATATCCAATCCCAGCCCCTCCCACACTGTACTGCAGCTCTGACTCATACAAGGTGGAGGCAGAGACAACCAGGGTCTGATGACTGGCAATGAGAGTGCACACACACACAGACACACACAGACACGCATTAGCGCACATACACGCTCACACACTCATATATAGGGTCTATATATCAAAGAAAACATATATGGTCAAATACACATATGTACACACATGCATACTACATTTAGTACTGTGCATATTTCAGACATGAACAGAGGCTAAGCTATATAGTCTATTTGTTTTTAAAGTGAAATACATGAATACAGATTTACCTCATCCGTTTAGATATTATTTTGTAAGTAATTCACAGTTCCATAATTATCCAACTAGACAAGCTAAGAATCTTCATCGTCCACTGTATAAAACATCACGTGGTCAGTTTTCTATTAAATATCGTGGAGTTATCTTGTGGAATGAAAATGAGACTTAGAAATGCCCTGCTGTCAAAAAACATTTGAAAATGGTTACTTAAAAAAAATAATATAAAAAATTTTAAAAAACAGCAGTTCATTCATTCTATACATTAGAAAATTACTCCTGCTTCTCTGTATTTTTTTGCATTTCTTTCTACTTTTAATTATTATTGCTGTAATGTTTACTGTTACTAATATTTAAAATGTATTTGTGATTTTGTAATGTATCTTTACTGTATGTTGTGTTTTCTGGGTATGGTTATTCATATAAGCCATTATTGGCTTCTACCACACCGTCACATGTATTTTTTTTTCAAATTTTTTTGGTATCTATGTGTGTGAAATTTTACAATAAAATAAAAAATAAAATAAAATATAGTCAGTTACCAGTATTACAGATATCTATTTAGAGCTTTTTACTGTAACTTTATGTTGCCTCAATGGTCAGCCTTTGACTGGAAAAAGAAATCTGTTTAGACTAGAGACTATCTAAAGTCTAAGACTAATCATAACCTTCCCTGCAAAAAGCAACAACACATATGTGTAATCACATATGTCAAATATAAAACTATATCACTCCAGTTGTGGTTATGTTCATATTTTAGATTAGAGAACAGTTCCTGTGAAAACTCTTCAAAAGCTCTTTTGGATGAGCTTCAAATAATTTATTCAATAGCTACAGAAAATATTCATGTCTAAGTGCATGGTGGGTATCCTTTTAAAATAATATCACCACAAGCATACTGTAGTTTCAGTTAACAGTTAAAAAAATAGCTTAAAGTCAGTGTGCAAGGTATATTAAATTGAAGGTAACTAGGTAACTACAGGAAGACCACTTGTGTGTTTTGTGGTACCATTACCATCTACTCTTACTAGTGAAACAGACCTAACCATAAGTTAAACTGACGATTTCTGCTGTTGAAACCTCTGCAAATTACAGATCAGTTTGAGCTTCAAGTTCATCACAATTAAGTATCTTGCGAGCACTATAAACACAAATTTATTCGTCTTATACAGATGATATAGATAACATGACACAGACACAAAGCAACATTAGCATTAATTTGACGTCATGTGTCTGTCCAACTGGCCAATGTAAGTCTAACATTCACTGTCCTTTTAGATTTGCTTTGGTCTTCACCTACTCCTGAGGGAAAGATCTGGCTCTATAGCTGCTAAATGATCCACTATATTCACCAGCTAGTCGCTAATGTTGCTCTTTATTGCTGGGCTGGTTACGTACAACAAATGTATAACAGCTGCTGCTACATCTGGAAATTAGTTTGAAAGACACAATAAAACCAAACCAGTAAGCTGAAAGACACTAAAAGGAACTCTCTCTCTCTGTCCCTCCCTCTCCTTCTCCTCCTAGAAGCAAATGGCCGTCCAGCCTAAGTCAAGGTTCTGCTCGAGGTTCCTACCTGTTAAAAGGGAGTTCTACCTTGCCAATGTTGCCAAGTGCTTGCTGATGGTTCAGTACCTGTCAGTAGCTCCCACTTTATAAATAACGGGCTGAATTGGACTGGACTTCCTTTCTTTTGTCTCCAAACATTTCACCTTGGCTGCAGAGTATGTAGATGTTTGCCATGTGTCTTTGATGAACCTTCATTGTAAGTAGCAGTTTCTTTATATTTACTGACATTATATTAATCAACGCAAAGGTTAAGGGTTAAAACTGTTGAATTTCATGATTTATATGTCAGTATAATCTTTATTTGAAATATTTATGATACTTTAACGTGTAGCATGAATTCATGACTTGTTTTGGAAATATTGTAACTTGTGTCTTTTTTTTAATTTAGAACCATGGCAACCATCATATCAACAAGAAATGAAATGAATCTGTGGATGAATAAAATGGACAATTAATGGCAAACCTTGTTTCCTGGTGGTTTGTGGCTGCAGTTAGAACCTTATATCTATAACAGTGACACAGGTAGGAAGAGTCCGCGTAATACAGAGGCAGAGAATGGGCACATGGATTTCTCAATGAATGAAACAAGGTCCATTCATACATAACGCACATAGGCGCGTATGCCTGCACACATACACAGATAGACAATAGCAACAGCTTCACACGTAAAGGATGAGATCAGCAGTCAGTGTGTATCTGTTCAGATGCCATGGGAACTCTCCCCCCCCTCCCCCCTTCTTCTTTATCACTCATCACTCTCCTGCTCTGCGTCTGCTTCATGGCTTCCTGTGTCATCCCCTCCCCCCACCGCAATAAAAGGAGAGAGGCCTGTTCATTCATGCATTCAGCCAGTCAGCTGAGCGAGGAGGCTGGGAGGAGGGGAGACAGAGATAAAATGAGAGGAGAGGAAGAGGAAGAGGAGGAAGGCTTCCTCCTTGTGATGAATAGGTCACCTGTATTACATCACTGATGAGGGATGGAGCGATGGAAAAGAAGGAAAAAAAAACGTAAGGTAGGACAAAAAAAGACCAGACCCCACCTTTCCTTTTCCCTCTTCCTCATCCTCTTCCTCTCTGTCTCCTCCTCCCTCTGCCCTTCTCTCTCTCTTTTTCTCTCTCTCTCTCGCTCCCCTCTCCATCACCTCCACCCCCCATCACCCCCCCTATCCTGACAGTATGAGTCACAGACAGACCAGTTCCCTTGATGCACTGCGGAAACGTAATGTGACGTAGCCTCCATCTCCCCCTCCCTCACCACTCGATTCCCTCCTCATTCATCTGCCTGTCGCTCCCTCCCATTCATCCATCCTCCCGTCATACCACAGCAAGTCTCCATTCACAAAAAAAAAGCCCTGTAAGCCAAGTGAGCGAGACGGCAGGTGGATTCACACTACCGGAACGAACACAAACGCCAGCAAAATATTATTTTCATCAGTACAACAATACAGTAGAGAACAAAACATTATAACACTGCAGTAGCAATTACATGTAAATCATCAATTATACCACAAAAGCTCACCGAATAATGCAGACAAGAAAATAATGAAAATGTCAAATAGTATCTTTGGCTCAACCGTGAATTAGTTTCACCATTACTTTCAAGTTTAACCGTTAATGTTGTAATGTGCAAGGTTTGTAGTTGCCATGGTTACGACATGTGCTGTCAAATACAAGCTGGATGGCCAAGAGCACTGATTTGTAACAGTAATTAAACTGTTGACAGGATGTATGTATGAGGTGTCCGAGACAACTCAAACTCAACTCAATATAATTCATTACAAATTGTCCTGTTCAGTGTGATACAAATAGGTGGCAGTGATCAATAGAATAATGCATATAGCACATCACATTGTAATACAATCCAATATAATGCAATACATCACAACAATAGCTTTACAAAAGAATACAAAACAGCGCATAAGGAGCAGCAAGAATATTATAGTTGCAGCTTCTAGCCAATAATCCATAGTCTTTTGAAAAAAACTGACAAATAGTGTGGAGACAAAAAAGCCAGGTGACTGCACTCTCTCATCTCTGACATCACAACAGGATGAAGTCATGGATAAACTCGCCTCTCTGCGTCTGACACAGCGGCACCTTATTAACGGCTGGCATTCACAGACATCCTGTCAGTTAATACCACAGACAAGACAACAGATTCACGTTTTATGACATTCAGAAGTGTCCGCAGAACTTAACTCGTCAGCAGTCTGTGGAGGTAAGCAGTAAAGTGAGAAACAAGGGTCATTTTTCATATTATAGACTAAATAGTGCCACCCAGCAAGAAACATGGAGGGAGAGATGTGATGATGTTACATTACTGTCAATGGATGATTACCAGATGGTAAACCATTTATTTGAAAGTTGCAAAATCAGGATATGATACATTTAACCGTAAATGGTGACAGGAAAGGCCATAGAATGCACAGCGTATTGTATTACACTTTGATATGCTGTACATTTTATTCTTCTATGCAGGATTCCTTTCACTGAGAGCAACAGAATTTCCTACTTGCCCAAGTACCATAACTGATTGTCAAGAGTCAAAGCCGCAACGGCCATTAAGAATGTTTAATAGTGTTAATTTATATCATACAAACTAAGGAAAATTATACAATAAAAAAATGCCATGCTTGTTGAATAAGCTGGGTACTATTAATATTGAGTACCCTTTCTTGAAAACATTGCTCAATAGCATTACTAGTATTCAAAATCTCAACTGGGTGCCTTTAAAATGACCCTCCAACTTTAAAGATGTTTAGCTTCCACCATATATGATTCTGATTGTATATATAGACCAGTAATTTAGCTAATCTTATCATTAAACTGTAACTTCTGTATATTTCAACCTGGACCCTATTTCCCCATGTTTTTGTGTCTATGTGACTAATTGAGACAACATTTTTTGAACCTGAAACAGTGAGTGAGCTGCAGTCGACAGCAGCAAGACAGGACTGCAACGTAATCCTTCTAAGCAATTACGCCCTGTCAAAGTAAGTCCAATGAGGTGCATGTTTTTGTCACTGACAGGCTCAGATTGTTATTATATGTGTCTGACAACATTATAGAAAGGATCCACACGGAGATAAACCTTTTGTTAAAGAGGAAGTTCCTTTTCATTGCTAACTGGCTTCTTCAAAGCCACCAGACTCCCTTAACAAAATCTGTTAGATTGTGTTATTGTGTGACTTTGGTGTTATTAACCCTTGAAAACACTGAAGTCACACAATAATAGAAACAAACTAAAACAACAAAGTCACACAATAACACAAACAAACTAACCGACCAAGGCAGCAGTAGACCAGCAACTCCTGTGATCTCCGAGGTAAAATTACTGTTTTCACCAATGAAGTCTGGTGGCTTTGACGAGAGCAACATCGTGACTGTTTCTGGTTAAACAAAAAGGATCCTACTCTTTAAATAAAGGTCTGTCTCTGTAGGGATTCCTTCCACAATGCTGTCAGACACTTGACTATGAGTTAGAAAATGCAAAATTTCTTTGAAACTGAACACACTGGGGTTTAATTATCGGGAAATGTGAAAGAGGCACAAAAGGCTGTTTAAATAGGAACAGTGGCATTTCAATTCTGCTAAAGAGGAACTGTGTGGAAGAGAGCCTGTGTTTGCAAGGAAGGCTGAAATATTTATTTGAACATAACCAAAATATCTGTCTGACTGTGTCAAATCAAATTAAGTAACCTACCAACCTAATGGTCACAGTTGTCAGAGACAAATGCTTGCAAACTTGAGCCTGATTTTATGAATGACTGAGTGACATTCAGGTTTGCCTTGCTGGTTGGCTGAAGACAAGAGCAGAGAAAATCTCAACGTACAGTATGATTCACCACAACAAAGTGTTAGGGAGGGGGTGGTGATGTCATTGGTGGTGGTGGGGGAGTCATCTGTGAGTCAGAGAGGAAAAAGAAGAGGAGGAGATGGAGGAGGAGGAAGAGGATAAGGAAAAGAGGTGGGTAAAAAAAGGAGCACATTGGGAGGTGGGGTACCTGCTGTGTGTGACCCATGGTAACAGGCAATGCTGGCCTGCGGATGACTCACCACTGCTTTACCAACCTCACACACGCACACACATAATACACAGGGATGCTCACGTCATCCGCCATGACACACATACATGTAAGAACACATCATGCAAAGCAGCAATGCAGCCTGCTTCATGGCATTAGGAACCATGTAGATGTCCGCACAACATAAACACATCGCCAAGAGGATGATCACACATCAAGCACATGCACATAGACGCACACACACTTATACGCACGTACACGCCACATGAAGTGCAGGGAGAGGAGGGGAGGGTCAGGATGACTCACACATCAACGATAACACCCCTCCCCCGATCACACACACACACACACACACACAAACACACACACACACACACACACAAGAAGAAGAACATATCATTTGGATGCAACCCACATCCTCCCCACATCCTCGGGAACCTCCCATATGAAACTCATACTGACAGCAGGAGACTCCGTCTAACTGCAGTTTGTCTAAGGTGATGGGAATTCTCTGGCAGGATGGTCTGAATTAAATAAATATGGATAAAGTAAAAATGTGAAAAGTTTGCAGTAGTGTGTCTGTACTGGGTTTGTTAGTTGTATGCTGTACAGATTGTAAAGCTCTTTGAGGCATATTGTGATTTGTGATATTGGGCTATATAAATAAAAATTGCCTACTGGTCTCAATGTTTCAAGTCTTATGGGTGCTCATCTCCTAATATCAATTGATCTAGGTTGAAATCGATGTTTATATTTTAATTTCTGTACAAAGAAGAGCTTGGTGGGGATGGTAGTCGGCCTCTAAATCATGCTAGTGTATTTTAGACTTAAGACCACATTTCCCAGAAGCCTCTTCCAGTTGGAATGGATGGATGTTTTTTAAAGCCAAAGGTTTTGTCTATCTTTGTCTTGCTGAGGAGGATAAACATGTTACAAGTGATTTTTCCATCGGCCTGTCACACGTTACACCATCTGCCTTTCTGAGAAAAGAGCTTTAGCTGCAGTTGTACTGAACAGTGCCCTCTGGAACTCCTATTAGCACTACACACTTGTGCTTAACAGTGTTATGAACTGTTTATTGCTGTACTTTTTTCTTCTGCACTTCTGCTAACTCTGTCTCTGTGAATTGTTTTATTGTGCATGTTCTGCAAAGCAAGTTCCCTTTGTGAAAATATATTAAATTTGCCTGATTTGTATGGTAAAGCAATTCTAGCAGGTCTTATGCACAGGCACAAAATGTGTAATGCAGAGGAAGCTTTTGACAATTAAACAAACACTCGTTATTCATTCATTTCAAAATGCAAATTAGTGTCCCTAATATTATATATCCCATGTGTCCCGTGTGTTGGAGGGATTTTATTTACCTTTATCTAGTAGTAGTAGTAGCTTCCTACCAGACAGCTGCAGAGAAAACAGAAAATGATCAGTCTTTATGTTAAAGGGTAACTTCTTGAGTTGGGAAATTATGGTGCAGCCTTGTTGCTCTGCTGGCGATTACAGCGCGCTCGCTCAATACTGGAGCACTGACTAAAATGTTTTCCTAATTAGTCACATAGACACAAAAACATGGGAAAATAGGGTCCTGGTTGAAAAATACCTTTGTTAGCCGTCAAGCTAAGCTAACCAGCGGCTGGCAGTAGCTTCACAGAGTAGCCCACAGACATGAGACTGGTATTCATCTTCTCATTAATGCTCTACAAAGACATGTATTCCACCACATCTACAATAGTATATGAGATTTCTAAAATAGGCCTTTTTTCACATAAAACATTTAGACATGTCACAGCAGGAAAAGCACAGGTGTAAATAATAAAATAAATGATGAAATTGTAAACCATTTAGCTACTTCAGTTTCAGGATCCTGGTGTTGTGCATGCTGGCTCACTGGCATGACTTACTGGGACTATTTCATTCTAAATGTCTGTCAAATAGCAGTCACTCAGTTAAAATATGTAGTCAAGTCAGGTAAATCACATAAATATTAGTATCAATATTAAAAATATCAGACCAGAAACAGTGTACATTACTTCCATACCTCTGAACAAACCTGAGTAGTATTTATAGGAAAAAGCAGTTTAAAGATCCCAGTCTCCCTGTTGTTTCAGAGAATAGGCTTTTTGCCCTAAACATACAGTGGGTACGGAAAGTATTCAGACCCCTTTAAATTTTTCACTCTTTGTTTCATTGCAGCCATTTTCCAAAAATCAAAAAAGTTCATTTTATTTCTCAGTAATGTACACTCAGCACCCCATCTTGACAGAAAAAAACAGAAATGTAAAAATTTTTGCAAATTTATTAAAAAAGAAAAACTGAAATATCACATGGTCGTAAGTATTCAGACCCTTTGCTCAGTATTTAGTAGAAGCACCCTTTTGATCTAATACAGCCATGAGTCGTTTTGGGAAAGATGCAACAAGTTTTTCACATCTGGATTTGGGTATCCTCTGCCATTCCTCCTTGCAGATCCTCTCCAGTTCTGTCAGGTTGGATGGTAAACGTTGGTGGACAGCCATTTTCAGGTCTCTCCAGAGATGCTCAATTGGGTTTAAGTCAGGGCTCTGGCTGGGCCATTCAAGAACAGCCACGGAGTTGTTGTGAAGCCACTCCTTCGTTATTTTAGCGGTGTGCTTAGGGTCATTGTCTTGTTGGAAGGTAAACC
>NC_060172.1:16007403-16010941 GCF_021292245.1 Micropterus dolomieu | reverse complement strand
GGATTATGGAGGCCACTGTGCTCTTAGGAACCTTAAGTGCAGCAGAAATTTTTTTGTAACCTTGGCCAGATCTGTGCCTTGCCACAATTCTGTCTCTGAGCTCTTCAGGCAGTTCCTTTGACCTCATGATTCTCATTTGCTCTGACATGCACTGTGAGCTGTAAGGTCTTATATAGACAGGTGTGTGGCTTTCCTAATCAAGTCCAATCAGTATAATCAAACACAGCTGGACTCAAATGAAGGTGTAGAACCATCTCAAGGATGATCAGAAGAAATAGACAGCACCTGAGTTAAATATGAGTGTCACGGCAAAGGGTCTGAATACTTATGACCATGTGATATTTCAGTTTTTCTTTTTTAATAAATTTGCAAAAAATTCTACATTTCTGTTTTTTTCTGTCAAGATGGGGTGCTGAGTGTACATTACTGAGAAATAAAATGAACTTTTTTGATTTTTGGAAAATGGCTGCAATGAAACAAAGAGTGAAAAATTTAAAGGGGTCTGAATACTTTCCGTACCCACTGTATCATATGCCTTTATCAACTACTGTTAATCAAATCGTCTTTGCACAAAAAAGTCTGTTTAACACAAGCCAGAAAAGAAAAGCATGTCCTTTTGGAAAGACAGCTCACTCCCATGGCTCTCTGTAAATCAAAAAGCCTCCTCTTATCTTTTGATAGCTAAAACATGCAAGCAGTGCAGGCACTTGGCTAGCTCACATAATTCCCATCAGTTACTCCAAGAAATACTTCCGCCTCTCTAAATCGAGGGCAGCTGACGAGACACAGACTGATCTTGGCACAATGGAGTTATTTTATGAATGACATCTGGATAACAAGAACACCTGCACTTGGTGACCCTGCTGGAGCAGAGGAAGAATGACGTTACGGAGGGATTTAAGTGGACTGAAGCTGACTTTGTGTAAGATGTGGATGATAAGGAATTTTGTTGTTTGTGTGCTTTGCCAGAATTTACAGCTGAAACACTGTCAGCGATTAAACCTGTCTGCACCTGGCAAAATGAAGCTTGTTTATCCAAGGTCATGCAGTGACGTAGTAGTTCAGTGCACGGGTGTTGATCGTCTGGCATATGACCTTTGCCCTATTTGTCTTTTTCGCTCTCCCACCTTTACGGGCTATTTGTAAGTAAATGAACACAAAATGATCTTGAAGTACTCAAGTAATGCATTCTCTAAAGCTGAGGCAGTTTAAAGTTCTCATTTGCATCCCAGAACTACTGAACATCTGTCATGTCTGACCGATAGCTGTTTCTATTTTTCCAAGGTGCACAATGCAAAAGAGGAAATTGCTCAAAAAACTAAGAAAACGAATAGTTCAAAGCAAACAGAAACAATTAGTAAAAATGTCTACCAACATTCAACAGTTGTCTTTCCCTATGCAGTAAATGTGTCAAATTCAAAATTTCCTTTGGTCAAATCTCACACCACTTTTACTACTCTAAAAAGTATGCAACACATGGCATGAGTTTACAATTAATACTCCCAGTAGGCTAAACGCACTTTTCAACTGGATTTATGCAAACGTGAAAATCTGCTGTGCTTGGCCTCTGCTCTTTAAAAGGTGAAAAACATATCAGTGAATTGAGAGTGACATTTCCCCCCTTGTTGTAAAAGATGACCTGAATGGAGCCAATGTCAACTGAGCACCACTAGAGGCCAATATCCAACCATGATGGGGTGGAGAGACGGGCGAGATGATGTGTCACTATGTGACTATAAAAGTTTCCAGTGAAACCAGACTGTTTCAGTTGGTTTGACATGTCTTCCAGGTGGGGGACCTTCACCTCCTGTTCCAACTGCAATGAAAAACACTGCTGTCATGTATAATTAGCCACCACTTGTAAATCACTTTGATTCTTGTACCCGCGCACGCACACACACACACACACACACAACACGTCTCATGTATGTTAAATTTAGCATGGCTAAGTACATCTCATGTCAGTAACTGGATATCGTGGTCAGCTAGGCTTCCTCTCTATGTGGCTGAAGACTGTTGGATCTCCACGTTATTTGAAGCCTCCTCACACACACTGAAACCAGACTCCAGAAATACTTTTATTTAGGTCCAGGTAAAGTTCAAATTAAACTTGGTTTAAGTCTAAAATAATTTATCAAATTTCTTGATATATCTCTCCAATTTAGGCTTTTGGAAAACACATCATTTAAAATGGTAGGTATTAAAGGGGTATAAAACTTTTGTGAATTGTGTGATTTTTTTCAAAATGCTTTTCTTAGAATTTTTCCCTGAAGTCAAAACAAACCTGAACTTCATTTTAATCCAGAGAGCAACAGCATGGATATGATGTATGTATGTAAATGTTTGCATGTAAGTTTAATACAATCCAGCAGTGATAGAAATAGCTCAATAAATCAATAAACGTATCTTTAAACAGTTCTCTGATGTCAGTCTATATGACAGAACACTAATATTTCAAGTTGCTGTGGTGAGCCAGCTGAGAGGAAGTGGTACCATGCAACCTGAACTTGCAAAACTAAAATGGCTGTCATGACATACTTTTACTGAAAGCGTTCACCATTTATTTGATATATAGCACAATACAAAATGTACTTTTCCCCTTTAATTCAAGACATTTTCCAAGCCAGATACAAAAAAGTATCATTCCACTTCCACTAGAATAAGGGTAAACATGAAATAGATGACTTTTTTATTATTTCATTGTAACGTCAAAGGAAATAAAAATCTCTGCTCTGTATTAATAGTCCTTGTTCTTCACAGGGCAGGGTTTCCAAATCACATCTGGCCATACAATCATGTTTTCCTCATTGGTAACTAATTGGATGCCAGTGACTCAGATAGGGAGTTGGAATCATTTATTTAACAAAAATGATCCAGTTGCAGCTTATTTCATCCCTATCACTGTGTCCTTGAGCAAACATGTATTATATACAAAGGAAACAACATTCTTGATTGAACTGTGTGTACGCATGGACAATATCTAAATAAATGAGGAAGGGCAAACTTGGACCCAGATCTTCTATGTGGACTGAACCTTTTCAGTGCCCCCCACTTAACCTAATGATTTTACCTTCAGTCTTGTTTTACCTGAACTATTGCACAACAATACAAGGATAACAAATATTGGTCAGGAAGATAAAAAGCACAGTAAAATATATTATTTCACACTGCATAAATCCACCCATAACCTCAAAATTACCCACTGGCCCATGGGCTGGGTACCGCCTCTCTATATGAACAACAACACAAACAAGACTGCCTCCTGGTGGCTAAACAGGAGATCAGTGCATGCTGCTGCTAATAACAGCTAGTAAAACAGTAAATAAGGCATTAATTTATACATCACATTTCATAATTGCAAATAGCGCTTGACAGTTCTCCACTAACAACTGAGGGTATTTTACAGATTTTTTTAGCAATCAATATTTTACAGACAATAGACATATTGTCCAAATCATGTCAAGTGGAAGAAAAAAAAAGTTCTTTTCTCCCTTTTTTAATGGGGGGGGGGGGGGGGGGGGGGGGGGGATAAAAAACA
>NC_060172.1:15998717-16007383 GCF_021292245.1 Micropterus dolomieu | reverse complement strand
GGGGGGGGGGGGGGGGGGGGGGGGGGGGGGGGGGGCGGCGTGATAAAAACCAATGGAGTTCAATAGATGAAGAGGACTCGGGTGCGGGGCAAGGTGGACAAGGTGTCAGCCATCTTGCGGATTCTGGCATAGTTGATGAATCCTCGCAGAAAGAGCAAGGAGCCTGAGGAGCAAAATACGGGACAGTCAGAGAACTACACAAGTACAAGTGCTATAGGGAACAACAACTCCATATCAGGACTTGGCAGCAGTGATAAATGTGAGGTCTGTTTGGTATGAAATAGATGAAATAGATAAAATTATTATCGTATAATAACACAATATTTAATATTAACTATGCTGCTGTAACTATTCTGTAATGTATTTAAAGCATATGACGCCTCAGCGCTGCTGTAATGGAGCTGCAGAGAACTGAAATGCATCACAGGCAGGACAAAACCATTCGAGGTGATTTAAATTCAGAGGCTGGCTACTTACCCAACATCAGGAACACCCACCACAGCCAGTACTGTCCATCAAAGTAACCGGGGAAATATGTGGAGAACTAGAAACCCAACAGAACGACAGAAATGACTGGTTAGAATAAATATGGCCTGCACTGGTTTCACTCAAAGAACTCCTGCATTTTAGAGATCCTTATAAGAGATCTTTGAGGAAATAGTGCAGCGCCAAAAAGCCAACCACTACAGAAACAACATTAAAATACCAGAGTGGTGTTTGGGGCTTTTGAGTTGTTGTGCGTACATAAAACCACATTTTATGTGTTTGTATGTGTGCTGTGTAATGTCTGTGTTTGTGTGTGCTCCTCTTCTTACCCTGACTATGAGGATCCATTTAATAAGGGACAGGCCAAAGCCTGAGATAGCCCCGTAGCGGCCAGCTGCTGAGGTGGTCAGACAGAAAGACAGGAAGAAACCGATCCAGTTGAACAGGAATGCCACTGGACAAACGATGGAGAGAAAGCAGAGGGAAAGTGTCATCAGAACGAGAAAAAAAAAAAACTGAAAAAAAAGCAGTAAATTAATTTTTCTCAAATATGAGAAGATGTCATTTCTGCACAAATCTAGTTGGAGAAGACAAGAGCTGAAGATGACAATGTGGGTAAGAAACAAAGGAGGAGTAGATTGGGTAACTAACTGAAAAAAGTGAGCATGAAGATGCCATCATTTCCTATCCTCAGCTGATCAGCATCTTCAAAGTCGTCTCTGGCCACAAAGTCTTCATCCTGTGATAGAGAAAGCCACAGAAGAGCAAAAGGCACTAAGACAATTTCACCACAGCACAGCCAGGCAATAGCAGAGTTTTCCAGGGCTTTACTTACTCACTTATGTGAAAATATTTCGAGTTTGTTTTATTGTAACCAATTTATTATTATTTAAAGTACAATGTAGTGACTTGACATCGAAGTGAACTGTGATTAAGCACTGGCAAGCACCTGCAAGTGGAAACCAAGCTGTGCCGACAACAGAGAGTAAACACAGCACAAACAACCAACACACCAATGGAACCATCACAACATAGCAAGCCCATTTAATTACTTCATCATTATCACTTTACCCAAAGGTCTGGAATCTACTTCGATGTAGGACATCAGAGGAACTAGTAGATTTTGTATAACTATCAACTACGCACTAGCTAGCACTCTAAATGCACAAACATACAAGAAGGGTGGGGTGCTGAATACACAAAACACTGTAGGTACATCTGTGTTTTCACACACCACACACGGACCAAATACACTTCCTTCCAAAGACACTCTCCCAGTTACCTCCAGTGAACTGCGAATTACATCGTCAAAAGTCTCCAGGTGTTCCCTGTGCTGCGGCTGCTGCTGAGCGCAGCGTGTGGCAGAGAAACACAACACCAACAATCAAACAGGGTGGCCTCACATGCAGCGAGGCATCACAGTGACCACTAGAGGTCAGAGACGAGATGTTCACTTTTCAATTGATTTGAAATTTAAACAGAAATAGTAGTTGTTAAAGGCAACTATGTATAAATTTCTGATGCTGAGCAAGAGAGAGACTCAGACATGGGTTTCGTGTATGAGCTGCTCGTGACAAGCCTCACACACACACACACACACACACACACACACACACACACACGGTGAGATTACCGGTGTCTTTTTCACACAGTCCCTTTCAGGCGTTAAATTAAAATTAATTGCATGCTGTAAAAGTTCCATTGTGCTTTGTCCTACGTAAATAAAAGGACTACATAATAATTGGAAAAGAAATGTTTGTGTTTATAAAAGAACACCGATGTTTCACTAAGCAATCATACCATTAAAGCTTTGGAAATGTTGAATGTGTCTAATATCAAAAACAATATCTTTACAAAAATTTACTTAAAATAATTTATTTTTAAAAGGTTGTATCAGTAAGGCATGGTCTTTATTAACAGTTGCAGCCATGGAAAACTAACACATCAGAAAACTCATGTCCTCCTTCACAAGCCCGATAGCTTGCTTTCACTGAAAATCTTACCCCGTGTGAGGCATCTGATATAGAGATAAGTCCAAAGGCTGCATATAATAACACCCAACATCTGTAAATTCTACACTGACAGACCATACCTCATCACCACGGAAAAACTGGCTGATGTGTGGTGGCCAAACCAAACATACATAACACTAAAACCAGTAGCTTCTGTTGCTTTAGCTACATCACAGAATAAAATACATTAAATGAATATGTATGTATAATACACAAAATTCAAGGCATCAGTACAGAATTATTATTATTATTTTTTTTTTTTCATGTTTCAAATGCTGCACATTACTTAGATTTGGGGAAAACAAACCCAGGTGCAAAATACACAGATGGTTGTTCAGATGGAAGATTGAAGCATTTGTAACAGAAAAACGCCGGCACCTGTGAGACAGACTGTGGTCATTATGTGCAAAAATATTACTGAATGGCCTTTAACATGACTATATAATTAGAAATGCATTGTTATTGTCCAACCCAACAAGTCTGGCAGCAGTTCATGTAGGAATAACTGAGACACAATTAGATATGTGAAGTACATACACAGTTCTGAAGACTAAAAAAAAAAAAAACAGGGTAACAAGGTGCTAAGCACTTCCTGCCTTGCAGACAACACAGGAAGTGTTTGAGCAGAAGTTACAGTGTGTGTGTTTGTGTGAGGGTGTAGATAGTGAATGTGACCACAGGCATTAAAGGAAAAAAACATGACACTCACTCTTCCGGTTACCAGGGGAAGAGCAGTCTCTGCCTTGGTTCTTTCTGCTTCATCATAGGAAGGTAGCGTAGTCGCTACGTTGTATGATGGGGGCTTGGGGAAAGCCCCGTCTTCCTTGTAGTCAAAGTAGGCTGAAGAAGAAACACAATTTTCAAACACAGAGGCGGAAGTCTTACAAACACAAAGTCTTATTTAACATTGGCAGGCAGCTGACTAGTAACTGCATCTCATATTTGCTGCCACTGCCAAAACTAAAGCCACTATTTAATATATGTTTTCGTTCTTGTGCTTTGTCACTACAAGCAGCGCTGGAAGCATAGGCTGGAAGTGGAAACATCCTCAAGACTTGAAGGTGATCTTTGAACAACAATTTCCTACAAATCTCCACTAGCAAAAAACAACTGACCAATTACCTCATTACATTATAATAAATGTGCTGTTTATGCAAACATTGTGTGAGATTTTGCTCAGTGAGAAAATGTTTGAATGCCTCTATAGTGGTAATATAATTCGGAAGTTATGATCAACTATTTTTTACTACTGTAACTAAAAGACCTTCTGAAAGCACCCAGGTCTTCATGAAAGGGTGAATCCTGAGTGTTTCAGTGTACAAAACAGTCAGCTAGCAGCTTCTCATTGTTAGCCGGCACAGACCGTCACTTGACATACATCGCTGTAAGAAGATGTCACTAATAAATGTTTATTCTGTGAGTAACGTGATGACATGGCACAAATTTAACTTGGTTGTTGCATGTTTGTGTGCCATCTGCAAGCCGGTGTTTGTACTTTGCTAAAGATCATTTAGGAGGTTAAAGTAGCATCACTCTATAACACACTCTGTACGGTGCGGCTGCAACGATTAGTCGGCAACGTCGATTATAAAAATTCGTTGACGTGAAATTTCATTGACGACGCATCGTTACAAAGATGCCGTTTAAGGGAGAGATAGCGATCATTTCTAACTGCAATGCACTACATGGAATCCTAGGGGCAGTATCGCTTCCACTGTCAGCCATGACTGCTTGACTGTAAGACTACTCACAAAGAAGAAGAAATCATGCAAGAAGCGAAAGCAACGGAGAAAGAGGCTAAAAGCAGAATGGTGTTTTGTTTTTACAAGTTTTATACGCTATTTCATCACTAAATGCAATTTTGAGAGGTTTTGAGGTGAGAAACCAACTGTGTAGAACAATAATAACAATAATAATAATAATAATGAATATTGGCAATGGCAAATCCAAAATGTGCTAACACATTTTCGGGGTTGAGAAGCTCCACAAGCGCCCGCGAGGTTAGCGGTGACAGCCGGCCGACCAGTCACGCTCACGGAGCCCTCTGGTCCCAGTTACTCAGACCACTGCAGCAGCAACAACAAAGCAGCAACAACATAGGAAAGGCCACAACTGTAAGATAGTTTCAATGTTCATACCTCTGTTATTCTGTCGTTACAATCTGAGTAATGGTTTAACATTTTAAAGTAAATCAAGAAACATCTGGCTCGTGATGTAACTTACAGAACATATTCTCCACATATAAGCATAAAAATAAACTACAGAAGTAGTATGAAAGGGGACTGTTGCTTTATTATTCTAAAAAGAAATTACATTGTTAGTGTACAGTTGTTGTTATAGTACTTGCTTTTAATGTGCTTTTATTTTATATAGTTCCAGAGAAAAAATCTTTGTTAAAAAAGTTTTAAAGTTAAATCAGATTGTGAGGTCATTGTGATAAATCCTGGCTGTTATTTTGGAGCAGCCTCTCCATAGCTGTAGTGCATTCTTGGTTTTGAGGTCTCATGGATGATGCTGGCTAAGAGAACGCTCTATTAGTTGTGTTAGCAAACACGTTAAGTGCAATAGTAAATCAGTGAATTATAGGAGTATCCTACACTGTCTTGTCTTCTTCCCCATTTCCCCCTTGGTGTTGATACTAGTGTTCATTCTGAATAGTAAACCTTGTTCACTTAATAGTAATGTTAGCTAGTTAGGCTGTGTGTTGGAGATCAGTAATTCAGTTGAAAGATCTTCCAGTTTTACTCAACTTTTACACATTTCATAGCAATTATTTAAGCTCATCAACTTTATAGTTTTGAATAAGGGCTTTCAGTATTTGGATCAAGATGCTTGTTATGTCTTAGGCTTCAGCTGTTATTTCAGTAATACTTATTTAATCAAAAATATGGTATATACAAGTATTGGATCGGACTCAGGATCAGCAGACAACTAATATTACTTGGATCAAGATCAGAGCCAAAAAAAACCCTGATTTCTGAAGGAAGAATTTATTACAGACCTGTGTGTTAGTTTACCTATCAATTTATTTAACCTTTTTCGGGCTGCAAAGTGTATACAGCAATTATTAAGATATCAGACATCCCTTACGGGGTGGTGATAGCGCATAGATAAAATGCTTGTGGGAGACCTGGGTTCAATTCCCACTGTAAGACATCCACCATTGTGTCCCTGAGCAAGACACTTCACCCGTGCGACCTCTGACATGTATAGCAATTGTAAGTCGCTTTGGATAAAAGCGTCAGCTAAATGAATAAATGTAAATGTTACCAATGGTTCCACCTGTGCAGACAAACACAAATGTGATGCCCCAATATGCCACTAATGCAAATGACCTAAGTATCAGGGAAACATCTGGATGAGTCACAGTCTTACCAGCATTGTCCGCCGCTATGCTGCTGTATGGGGGTGGAGCGTCTGCTGCTACATGTGAATTTTCTTCTGGGTCCTCCTCATTGGGCAGCTGTTGGGGTGACAAACCACTTCCTGGTTAATTTAAGGCTACAATGTACTGGTGGCAGGACTTGCTGCTCTGACACAGATGCTTTCAGATAAAGAACGCTCACTGTGAAGTATTATATGTTTACCGCAACACCCTGAACTGTTTAAAAGAAGTTACAAAGTAAGCATAGCATCAGAGGCCCACATCAAACAAGTTTTTCAAGCACATCTACCCCTCACTTCTGATTCAGCTAAACAAGATTTAAATAAAACCAAGTCCATTTTATCAATTAATATCAGTGTCAGTTTCTAGAAAGGCAAGTGAGATGGTGCTGAATACCAAGTAATAAGTCTGCTACACTGGATTTGCAGAGGTATAAATTACAGGTTAACGCCACCACCTTTGTTTTCCCTTTGGTGTGGGTGACACTTAATATTTCAGATCCCATAGTTTCCTATAATTTTCGAGAAAGGAACTGATATGCCACCGTAAAGTCGTAGGATTACATTACTGGGAAAATGGGGGACAGTGGTAAAAGTTAACTAGCACATTTCCAAATAATTAACTCCAATTGCTGGAGTAACCTGCTAAAGCTGATGATGCACAGAGCAACTTTTAGAGCCCCTTCCCCCACCACTCCGCCACCCGCCCTACGGCTATCCGTTCAAAATGTAGTAGGACTTGCCACCAGCAACATTGCCCAGCAACATCGCCCAGCAACATTGCTCAAAAAGTTGCCCCGCGTATCATCAGCTTAAGTCTTTTAGTGAGTCAGATCACCTGAACGTGCAGAAATATTATATTTGTCTACAGGGATGCTTCAATGTAAATGGAGGGTTAATAATACCCAAATTTATGGTGAATTAATATTTACCAGGGTGAAAAATAACTAATTATTTTAAAGGGACTTCTTCTGGAAAATAACAACTGCTTTTAAACTCATCATCGTTTCATGTAAGATACAATTTACCATTTCACTCTAAGACATTTTCACTGTTTTTTAAATGCATTAACTATCCTTTATACAGCTTCTACTTCCACTCAGATCATCATATTCACTTGTTGTTTTAAATTGTGCATAGAATCTTTACAGAAATAAGGAGATGTGCATTTACGTCAACCCAATAGGGCTGGGTGATGTTATCACAAAAAAAAAAATCCATATAGATAATTATCACAATAAATGTCAAATCATTATTTCTTTCAAGTTAAAAGGATTTTTGTCCCTGAGTGAAAGCTGAAGAAACCAGATGGTTAATTGTAGTTTTAAATTATTCTTTAAGGTCAGAACATGATATACACTTAATGCCAAACAATGGATCATTTCACCAATCTGTGGTAGAACATTCAAAACAATTTTGATAAAATGTTTTTTTTCAACAAATATGCATGAGTAAAATTAAGTTATTAAGTTATTCGGTTCCTTTTCCTCAAGAAAATAAATAATAATAGAAAAATGCTACTTTGTTCGTGATTAACATTAATTAAAATGTATTAACCATTTGTTATATTGTTATTGAGGAAACTTATATCAGAATAATTATTATTATTGTTTTATGTCCCAGCCCTAATCAGAGTGAGTGAACACACCCACTGCTGTAACTGTTTGGTCCTGTGCTATCCAAACACTAACATTAGCATACAAAGGTCGTCGAAAGGGTTGTTTTAGCTGTAACGTTAACACCTTGCCTAGCATTCGACAATGCTAACTAGGTAGCGTGCAGTTTGCTGGCAAGCTTTCCTGACATAACTCAACGCTCGCCACCCTCAAACAATCATAGACAAAACGCTACAAAAGGCAATCAAGTTAAGGTCCTGTAACGTTAGCTTTAACTACACAGCTAACGAGAAAACGCTGGCTAGTTAGCGTGCTGTTAACTGCCAGTTTAACTCGATGACAATAACGAGGTTTATCACGATAAAATTAACACAGCTTCCTTGAATAGGAAACCGTCGTTTTCCGGAAGGCGAGCTTCAGCAGTCAGTTAGTCAGCATCATAATGCTAACAGTACACAGTCGACGTTAGTGAGTTATGTTCAATCTCAAACATAGGATTCTCATACCTGCTGATATCTGGCACTGGGTTCGGCCATTCCGGTTTGAACGGCTAGTAATCAACAAGAGAGGGAACACGTCGCCGAGACACACAACGAAATTATATAACAGTAACGTGACAGACTGTAAACTCAGTCCTCGCTTCAATGAACACCCTTTCTTCCTGCCTTCCTCGACTGCTCAGCTCTCACACCACTGTCAAGTTACAGTCTTGGTCATGGGTAAAAACAAAAACATACGGCTTCCTGTTAGTATTGTAGAATAAAGTACATATTGAGAACAGTAGACAGCATCATTACAAATATATCGCGCTATTTTTAGCGAAGTAATAGGTAGCCTCCAGCACCAATAACCGGTTTATTCAATAATCTCTTCCTCGCTAAGAATCATCATCTTTGGGTTTTTTTAAATACACTTCCTGTGCTTTTATTATGAAAACCGAAACCGACCAGTTTCTTCTTCATTCTCGCTAACTTGACGCAGGTCTTTCTCGCCATTCGTATGACGTCATTGGCCATAACAAACGCTTTACCGCCCCCCTTTGAAACAAAGTGAAACACAAGCTTCAATATAAAAAAAAAACGGAAAATTTAAATACTAAAGTTAAGAAATAGTTATCAAATACAGTGTACTTTACAGTAACTGTTATATGCAGCTGTCTTGGAAGACA
>NC_060172.1:15973710-15998617 GCF_021292245.1 Micropterus dolomieu | reverse complement strand
GTCTGTAGAATGTACGGAGGGTTTTCATTTGCATAGGAATGTGAAGGCTTCAGCTTCTGTTCCAACCAGCTCATCCTATCTCTGATTAAGGTCTTCCTTGTGTTTTTTTTTGTCCTCACATGCAACCAGGTTTTTTATGTTTGTTTGTGTCCCTCAGAATGAAGAGAAGCGTAGCCTGGGTTTGGGCGGACATGTTGGATTTGACAGCCTCCCTGACCAACTGGTCAGTAAATCGGTCACACAGGGATTTTGTTTTAACATTCTCTGTGTAGGTGAGTACCAAACGACTGTGTGTGTGTGACGTGTGTTAAAATATTACACAAGTAGCAACTGTAATATTTACTTGATTTGTTTAACTGTGACAAAACAGTTAAAGTGCACAGGCCTCCCACTTGTGTTGCTGCAACAAAAAAAATAATGACTGAATGCTGATGTGAATGAGTACTCCGCAGTGACTCTCTTTCGTCTCTCTCTACTTCCTGCCATCCACAGGGGAGACTGGTATCGGCAAGTCAACGTTAATGAACACTCTCTTCAACACCATGTTTGAGAACGAAGAGGCAAGCCATTATCAGAATGGTGTGTATCTGCGGCCACGAACATACGACCTGCAGGAAAGCAATGTCCACCTCAAACTGACGATTGTCGACACCGTCGGCTTCGGTGATCAGATCAACAAAGAGGATAGGTGAGGGTGGTCAAAAGTTAATTGGTGATGACTGACACTGATGTGCATGTCACAAGATCCTTTTGATCAAAACCCAGACTGAATTTGGTTGAGAAGTGAAAGTTTTTTTTTTGTTTGTATGTCCAAGATGCAAATAAACTGTTTCGACAGGTCATTGCAGTGACCTGCACTCAGATCCTTTTTATTTAAGTAAAAGTACCACTACAACAATGTAAAAATACACCATTACAAGTTGTAGTCTAAATCATACTTAAGTAAAAGTACAGAATTATTATTGTAGTATTATATTGTATATGTCACTGTTAAATTGTTAATACTCAGACATTTTACTAGCTGGTCGAGGTGTTGTTAGTTGCTACTTTATATTCAGTTAAATAGTATAGACCAGTGTTTGCCAACCTATGGGTTGGGCCCCCTCCAAATTGTCACCCGATAAATCTGAGGTGACATTAAGGAAGATAAAACAAAGTTCTGCTGCACTATTTTATATTCATTTTGTGGACATCTATTCAGCTGAAATCAGGTGAAAAGTTTGGAGGGGAAATGTCTCTTTGGAGACAGCGGAACTGCTAACAACTAATAGACATCCGAAACATTACAAGGGGCCCCAACTTACTGTGCTATTGTTAACAAGCCAAAAAGGTTGTTTAATCTTTTACAATGTGTTGTATTTTATAAGATTATCGTATGTTTTATATGTAAGATCCCAATCTGAAACTACAGCTTTCAGATAATTGTAGTGTAGTAAAACGTACAATATTTCAATTAAAATGCAGTATAAGTAACATAAAATGGAAATACAAAAGTTAAGTACCTTATATTCGTACTAATGTACAGTATATGAGTAAATGTGCTTAGCTGCATTCGACCGCTGAGCCATTGAGAAGCTTTTGAAATAATGGCTATATGACCCTTTTCAACCAGATTTAGACGACACAGTCTATAAAACGAACCATGGTAAATCTCCCCAACAATTCCATTTACTGCCTCAGGAACGTTTTGATATAGTCTGATAAATGGTACTCCTTGTACCAGTCAAATTCTGTTCATCTGGTACTCTGAGCACGTGTGTGAAATGCATGCTTCAGTGTGTTTTCCATTTGACTCCTGTCTTGTTGTAACGACAGATTTTCCTGTCAATACTTAACCAAACCCATCCTTTCTATGACAACGCCATAGTTTTGCCCAAATTAGGTCAATGTTGCCTAGGGATACAAATGAGAGAAACAGACACAGTATCAGTCCAGATTTCTGCAGTTTGCTTTTCTCTGTAGGATGGAAATCAGAAGAGGTGGGACAGCAATAAAAAGGATATTTTTTATTTTTTTTTTAAACATTCAGCTGTGGAATGAAGTGTGACCTAGCCAGCAAGCAGGACTCTCACGCCCTTTGATAGCAGCTTTCTCAGTAGGCTGTATAAACCAACATGCTGAAGGATAGACCCTGCAGCGGACTGTAAGGGCACACTGGGAGAGTTGATGCATTCCACAGAGACGATTGAAGATGGAGGACAGATGACTGTAAACATGGTGTTAGATAAGGGTATAGAATAGATTTCTTTTAACTTATGTCTCAGTATGAGCTGCAAAAAGAATGTGGGAAGACTTTCTGTTGAGAGTTGGCAAGATTACAAATACAGTCTGCTGTTAATTTAAGTAATTGGCAGGGATGTATGTGAAATATGGATGGCTATACTAGTATTGTTACAAGTTACTCGATTATAGGACAGGAGTTTTGGTAGTACATCATCAAAACAAAACCTGATTCAAGCCAGTAATTTAAGTCTAACACGTTGAACTCTTTTCCTTCAAGTGTACCAGTTAGGAACACACAAAGAAACAGCTGGCTATCAAATATAAAGAGCTGTCTCCATATAGCCCAGAAACTGCCCATTTTGGGCTTGTTGCTTGTAGGTGGCTCAGACTATGGTCTCACTTCTAACTTTTACTGTAGCAGGCACTTCTTGTAGACCTGATCACATGGGTTGCATTTCGGTCACTTTGCAGCATTGGGGATCTCGGTGACTGATGTGATGTGACATTGATTCGGAAGGTGTTTCAGATGTTTGACAAGCAGAGGTGACACCAGCTGGAACCGATGAGGCTGAGGGGGTCGTATGGTGCCCACATACTGTTTTACAACGTAACATTTGTTTGGGAACCTCGGCAATGTCTGCTCACAATAATTTTTGAGGAATAAATTGGAGGCCAGGCGAGGCTGGTGGAATTGTGGAAAGCGAACCAATTTATTGAACATCACACCCAGATTATAACAACCAAATTATCAAAAAAAGCAAATATATGTAGTATGAAAATGCCAAGTGGTGTCATGAGAATTAAAGCATGACTGTGAGACTTGTATCTATGGTGACTAATAAACCACAACCTCACTTCAAAGATACTTCCATTTCAGGCTGCTATGATGCAGTTTATTAAATATGTGGCTTACTTCTAATCTCTCAAAATGAACCAAACAAAATGATTTAAAGCTGCAGACTCAAATAAACTGCCCCAATGTGGAATAAATCATCTTTTAAACTGTCTCATGACATGATCTCAGGCTGGTGACCATTTATGGGTTGAAAGACAGCACACAGAGACAAACTGTACAAACTGCCACGTTAACAAACATAAGATATCAATATAATGAAGGACATTTAATATTTCTTGACATTTAACTTGATAATCGCTGCAGTGAGAAAACTTTGTGACACTTGTTTTGACCCCTTATTGCTACTAGAAGTATGTTACAGTGCATCCCAATGGAAACCTAAGCTACTGTTGTGCCAATGTGTTAATTTCATCTTAGGAAAAATGATTGTATTCCTCTCCTTTCTACTGGTGGATAATGTTTTCCAATGCAGTGACCCAGGTATTTCTCTGCGAGGTGAATGCATTTTTAATGTAACTTCTGGTGAGAAAAAAATAGGTGTGATGTTTAAATAAAAAACAGTTGTTTTCCCTGATTATTGGTTCATGTGTCAGCATAGGTCTCCTCTAGCAATACAGATCATACATGGTGTTGTGGTTAGGGCTGGGCGATATGGCCAAAAATGTTATCACGATAAAAACATTTCATATCTTTCGATATCGATAATTATCACGATAAATGTCAAATCATTATTTCTTTCAAGTTTAAAGGCAAATTTTTGCCCCTGAATGAAAATTGAATGGCCAGATGGTTAATTGTGTGGTTAAACTTTTCTTTATGGTCAGAACGTGACAGACACTTGATGCCAAACAATGGATCACTTTATATATCGGAGCTAAAATAATTAGAAAAATTATGAAACAAATATTATTAGTAAATCTATTTGCATCCCTCCTCAACAAAATAAACATCTTAATATAAAAAGGAAAAAAGTGCTAATTTGTTTGTGATTCTAATGAATTAAATAAAATATTTAATGACGATATATTGAACATTTGTTATATTGTTATTGAGGAAAATTATATTGCGATACTTTATTGCCCAAATAGATAGACATTTGCTTTTGATGAATTAAAATCCATTCAGAATTGTGTTGAATTTGACATAACGTTCTGGTTTTGTTTGTTTAAACTGTCAAAAGTTTGATTTTTATTTTTTTTTTATACTGCACATTCCTAATTTCCTTGATTTACTGGTGACAGTTTAGGCTACAAAGGCCATTGTAGTACTGTTAGAGAGGACAGAATGTTTTGCAGCCTCTGTGATTTGTTTCAACCAGACTTCCATAAGCCAAGCACAAATTTCATGCAGCACTAAGCTGTAGAGCTCTAAGCTGAGACCTTGGCATAGAATCAGATCACACAGTTACTGAAAACATAACTGTCTCAGTTCACTTCCCCAGTGACAAGTCTATATTTCCTTTTACATTCATTACCAGTGCATGAATAAGAAGATAAATATTTATGCTCTTACCCACAGACATAAATCCTTACAGTTTCTCTTTGGCTGTCTCCACAGTTACAAGCCCATCGTTGACTACATTGATACTCAGTTTGAAAACTATCTCCAGGAAGAGCTGAAGATCAAGCGCTCACTGTTTAACTACCACGACACAAGGATCCACATCTGCCTTTATTTCATCGCCCCGACAGGACACTCCCTCAAGTCCCTGGACCTTGTCACTATGAAAAAACTGGACAGCAAGGTACACACATCCAGATATATGCGGTGGTTTTCTCCATTGGCTAAAAGCACACTCACACACTCCCAGTCTGTTCCCATTGTCTGTGAATAGCTATCATTGTTGCTGAAATCCGACCTCCCATTCACTGTGACCAGTGTGCATTTCACTGTGACTTGGAGATCCCTGATCTTTTTGCTGGGGTGTGGACTCTCAGTATCCCAGAAGGGTAAAATACAGTTGCAGTGACTGCACATTTACATTTCATCGTGAAGGATTTCAAGAAAAGTTCACATGGCATTCTTTGGGATGAAGCTTTTTGGATATTACTGTGGAAAAGGTTTAGATTTTAACAGCTCAAACGTTTGGGAAGATCTGCTCTATATCAGTAGTTTCACATGTAAAAGGGCAAAATGTTGCCTGTTTTTTGCAAGTGAAAATGTTTGCTGGGTTGCAGTCCATCCAATTTTCTGAATTCCAATCTATAATATAGAAATGTTCATATAAGATCAAATAAATCAATTGGTCCGGCAGTGTGAGGCAGTGTTATACAGTAATGTAAATAAATTAATGTTAATTTCAAAACTAAAGTACATCCTCATCTCGAGTTCCGGTGTGACGCATTACTACACCAGTCAATAGTCTTTCAGTCATTCAGAGCCACATTGATTTGTGTTTTTTTTTTTTGTTTTTACTTGTGCAAGTATTGTTACGCAGATTATTGGTAAGGGGATTTGTGTTTTGCCATACATCAGTGAGTGCAGCTCATTGGTGAGACACAGTCACTCGCTAACAGCACTTGTAGCACTAACGTCTATACATAAAAGGTGTTGATACAGATGATTTCTTTCTGCTTGATGGCAAATGCACTTAGACATTCAACCTGTTGACATTTTGATCAAATGTTTTGTGAAAACTGCTCAGTGATATATGCAGCTGAAACCATTCAGTGTTTTTTTTTTTTTTAACCCTAAATCTTGGTTTCACCATGTGGGAAGTGTGGAATTTCAGATATGCAAAACATCCTCAAAGCATCTTCAAAGAGCATGTTCACGAAGCCCAGAAGAGAAGGAGCGACAGAGAGAGAGGCAGTTGTTCTTGTGAGCTGGTCAACCCTTATTGATGAAGAAGGTGTTGGGGATTAGGGTTTAGATGGTATCAAGATCTATATTTAATAATGTAATAATTATTACTGTTACTATTATTTAATAATTAATAACAGAATATAACTTAAGGTTATATCTACCTAGGGGCAACGCTCTTGAAGCAAAAGAAATTGATAGTGAATTACCTATCTCAGTGTCCTTAAATGTACTAGACTATTAATTTGGAATTTTGTGTGTGTCGGTGCGTGTGAGCACATGTGGTCAAAGAACAAAAGTTGTTAAAGCAACTTTAAGTTGCTTCCTGCATCTGTGTGGTTGTTCTGAGGCCAAATTGTATTTACGTGATCTGTGTAATGGTGCCAAGTTAAAAGGAGTTAGTTAGCATGCAAAGACTGTGTGTCTGTGTTAAGCATACCATCTCTAACCAATTTACATTATCAAGTAATGTAGTTACATGATCTCGCTTTAACAATGATCCCAACAAAAAACTTAAATGAAAAACACATCAATATACATACGCAAAAGCTAAACAGTCCTGTGCTAAGCCAAGTTAATGTTGCAGATAAGCTAAGTGAAGCTATGTAATGCCCAGTGCGTTACCAGTCCATAAAGGAAGGAGGTTGCTTTGGTGTTGCTAGTTGTTAGCTAGCAGGTCCGTTGTGGATGGAGCCAGGCTGTGAAGAATTGTTTAGTTACAGTCTTTGCTGTGTCGTGATACAGATCACATGATACAAGTTAAGATCACAAATGAACTAATTCACCTTTGGGAGGTCCCTGTGATCCCAACAAAGGTTTCAGGAAACGCAGGATGTTATAAGCAGAAATATGTATTGAAGCTCGGCCGAGGAGAATGGCAACAGCAGTGCAGAATTGAGGACACAGTGTAGTGCCAAACCAAATGTGAAGATTCCTCATTGGATCCCTTTACTGTCCCTATAAAATATACAATGTACCCCCTACAAGGTACTTCCATAAGATGGTTACTATGCGTAACCATCTTATTGGATGGTGAACTCTAAGTCACGGTGGAATTATGAGGTCACATGTATTATAGCCTAAGAGACAGTCTATCTGCAAACATTTTAAGATTGAAGAACCACATCTCCCTTCCTGTCTAGGCAATGACTCATTCCCAGCTATTGTCATGCACCCATAGAGAAAGACAGCAGTAGGAACTATTGCTAGAGAGACAAGAATCATTCTATTTCTATGTCTGTAAGTCACCCCACGCGTGACGTGTGTGTGACCTGTACCTCCTGCCTTTTTACCAACCTAGGTCCTCTTAGGAAAATTTATTCCTTCACAAGCACTCAAACTGGGAAAGCTGTATGTACATAACACAGTGCTATGTCTTTTTGTTAAAGTGTGTGCATTCGCTTGTATCATTTTAGGAATGTGTATGTGCTAGTTTACGTTCTCTCACCTTTAGGTCACTGATGACATTTTGTTATTTTGTACACACAATTTCTGATAGCACTGCTGTAGGAATGACAAGGTGGCAGCTTTGGCCTTGCTTGTGTTTGATGATGCAATAATAATGAGTCCAGAACAAAGCAGATGGTCAGCTTTTGACCAAAACCTGCTGGCTTACCTCTGCCAACTCCCAACGCATGGCAGCGCATTCTCTGCCAAATATCTCCCGATACTATTCAAAACAATAACCGATAATACTTCAGCCAACTGTCACTCTATAGCGACAATTTATAGTTTCATGAGGACTTCAGAAAAAAATTATTTTGTTATTACACAGTGGACCAGGTTTTGGTGGCACTGATGTGGATTAAATTCACTTAACATAAATGTTCATTTAATATTTCACTTCATCAAAAGAGTATGAGAAAAGTATTTTGATTAATAGATTTTTGTATATTTTGTAATTTATTCCAATTGAACCTTATGTGTCTTATTCAGACACAAAAGTTTTGCTGAGGACCAACTGTATTTCTAAGGGAAAAGTCATGGTCAAGAGCAATAATAGGAGTACTTCTGTATTTTTTTGAGTAAACTAGAATACTGTTCAGACCTAAAAAGAAACTCGCACTAACAACAGAGAAGACTCCACATACAAAGGGCCAAGATCCAAATTCAGCACTTTTCCTGCTGTGATGTGACAGCGCTGACCACTGAGCCTCTGTGCTGTCTTTACTAGCCAACAGTGATCAAAACCTGGCATCCGACGTTTGCCAACTGTCTCCTGATACCATCCAAACCACCACAGCATATACGGCCAACTCTCTGTACCCCCTGCTTTGAAGCAAGACATTGTGGTTTACCTGAGCTAAATATAGTATTTTTATATATAGTATATGAACCACAATAAAGCAGTTGAGATAAATGTGTTTGCTATCGTACATCATCCTGCTATACTCTCCCTTAATGTAGAAGAAAGCAAAGCCCCACCCCACCTAAAGCTCCCCATCTGTTCACATGAACCAAACTCTTACTTGTGAACCTCCAGTGGTACATTTTGGTTGATCACTGGCCTTTTCCAGTTGCACAGTACCGGAAAGTATTAAAAGTGTAACATAACAGCAATGTTTGCACTTCTATTCAAAATGATTTACAGCATTGTCACTGAAACAGCAGACTGAGTTTTAGCCTGAGTGGCCAGGCCACGGTGAACACCACTCTGACCTCAGTGGCTCTGTCCCAGAAATCTTTTCACTATGTGAAATATGTTTTATCTGAAAGCAAACCAGTGTTGAGTGACCATGGTGTGGATGTGACACTGTTTTGCTTTACAGCCTTGATGGGTTTGCTTGTGCAGTTGTCTCTTCCTATATATAATACATATGTTACAGGCGATATTTGCAGCAGGTCAGAGTTAATTTTGATGTTGTATTTCTATAACTTCTGAGCTCTAGACGGCTACACGTTGACAACAGAAAGTGCCTGCTTTGCTTCTACAAGCCTAGCCTGACCAAGGCACAGATAAAAGATCATTGTTGATTCATCATACCGGTTATTTTTCAATGAACAGATACACTGTGTAGTGTGTAAAATATCAAACATACTTTAATACTTCATATCTTCCCAGACCCCAAAGTGACAGCTTCAAGTTTTTAGTAGTTTCCAAATAGCAATCCAGCAGTTTTAAAGGTCCAAAAGTATGATGAAGATATGAAGATCAGCAAAACTTCACATTTCAGAAGCTGGAACTGGTGATTGAAATTTGGTGTTTAATTTCAATTGATCAACTAATCATTTCAGCACTAAAATAAAGTATGTGAGTGATGAAGTCCAAACCCTGTTACATTCTGGTTACTATGACCACATTTCATTGTCTTGAGGCTTTTCAAGAGGTGCTCCATATGTCATAAGAGTAGAATTAGGCCCACAGTACCATTTTTATGCTGAGATAACTTTTGTCTGGAAACTTAGGCTACTTTTATTCATTTATCTGTCTGCCAGATAGCCCCGTCACAGGAAAAACCAAGGAAGTAGACCAGAAACAACTGTTGCCTCAGTCTGTAGAGTTTGCTGTCAAGCCTAGACAATGGTGTTTTTCTTGTAAATGTGGAATCAGCTCTCCCCACAGAGGATGGTTAAAGGCCCACCAGAGTGAGTGTGGTTTTTGGTGGTTGAAGGCAGGAAGAGAGATAAGAGTCAGAAGGAGGTGTCCTTTGTTTTAGATTAACATGTTTTTCTTGAATAGGAGGAAGTCATTACCAGTCCATAAATAGGAGGATTCAGTTCGTAGAGCTCATTTGACAAACAGGGACTGATATTTCCTACTAACCATTAAAATGTCTCATTATTTGCACTATAATCGGTCAAATGTACATGGGTTTTATCAGATTTTTTTTTGCATGTTTGCACCAAATCAGAGTTTTTTTTGTTTTTAACTGAGTTGACAGGGAGGCGTGATACTGCGTGACGGAAAAAAAGACAGGTACATCATCTAAAAACAACAAGAAGTTAGTTATTATTGTTGGAATTTAAAGAGATGGTATTATGCTCATTTTCAGGTTCGCTAGTGTTTGGAAGGGAGAGGAGAGGTGTGTGCTGCAGCTCAGTGTTTTTCCACCTGTGTTTTTGAGGGCGTGTTCAACTAGTCGCTCAGCGAGCATTATGACACATATTTTCATTGTGATGTCACAAGAAAGGGAAGGAAAGGCTGGACTACAAACGAGCTGTTTTCAGGCAGTTCAGAGCAGTGTCTGTTTCTGTGGGAACTCCCTTTGGGGTGGACTTTGGGCTTTTTCACTTTGCAAACCTAGTACATGCACAAAAAAGAATATATAACTCAATAAAGGAGAGGGAAAAAGCCAAAAACCATAATACAACATCTTTAATTTATTGAAGGATAGCCCCTTGAGATGCTGCATCTCATTGTCAGGTGGGTCCTCTAACTCAAAAACATAGTAAACACATACATAAACAGAACATTATATAACTACATACTATACACATATACAGAGGATGGCACGTGGATCTGGCTTATCAACGTTGTCATCAGTTGGGAGTTCGAATCCGACTTAGGCTCTTGCAGCAATTCGCGTCAAATTCACACTCCCTTTTGGAGTATCCTGTACTCATATTTTTATATTCAGTGTGACTTAAATATTCAGAGGATATCGTTAATTTGCCTAGAAATCATAGAAGAAATACATTCCTCACAAGTTCAGAACTTTTATTTGAATGATCACGTTTTTAATCTAAGTAATCTAGTAGTTCGTGTCTACATCCCCTAAAACCCCGAATATATGGGACCATTACCACCATACCTTTTCCTCCATCCCTTCATATACACATATTTGGCCTGTAAGATTTAAACACTTGTAAAGTGCCAGAAATTTCAGGCTATGTGAAACATTTTTTTCAATGATTACCATATATGTCAACTGCTTTGATGCGGTTACTGCTACTCATCTGGCGGTCCTAGTTGTTTAAGACAAACACAGAGAACACTTTGGGAATACCCTTTGGTCAGCTGGGAAAAGCCGGTGGTGGGAAGTGAACAAATACTTCCAAGGCCTCCCTCCTCAGTGACCATGACAAGACACTCCCATCTGCTTCAATGGCCACACAAGTCTGCTGTCAATGGATAGTGATAAGTGAACTAGGGTTGTTAAGTAAGGTTTAAAACATGATACTGGCTGTCCTGCTGTAAATTAATGATCCAAAAAAGTATGATGAGTCTTTAATTTGACTCCTAACAAGCTCTTGCTCTGAGGCACACTATGGAATTGACGAATGAATCTGTGGGGTTCCTCCAAGTTAGTGATTTGGGTAATGCAGCCGTAAAGAGGAATGCAGAAAAACTGTATGTTTACTTTTTGCACATCTGCTGCTGATTGGAGCCTAGTTTGTTTTCATAATCACTGTTTGTTTTATGTATCTGTCGGGGCACTGACTGAGCTTATTTACTGTACAGTTTTGCTGCATATGGTTTTGTATGCTTCCTCAGTCATATTTAGCAATGTACTTTATTTGGTTTTTTTGATTAGGTCTTCAGAATGTTTGCTTTAGCTTTATTCACAGTGATTGTTTGTGCCCCGCTGACAAAGGGAAGTTAATTGCTCTAATCAGTAATTCACCGAAAACACTGGGATGATTCTCTGCTCATCTTCTCTCATCATATTAAGCTCAACAGGAATGTTTTGTCCTGTCATGAATATACATGTCAGACCAGCCTTAACCAAACCATTACATAATAAATGCCATGTGTATGCTTTAAGACAAAGCATATTTTAATTATTACAGGAATGTATGTACATGTTTTGGCAGACTCAACCATCAAAAAACAAGGACCATGCTCTACACATGTAATATGTGTATTAATATATGTTGATACGAGTGCAATCCCCACTCTCTTTTTCTCATCCTTTTCTTAGGTCAACATAATTCCCATCATTGCCAAAGCGGACACAATCTCAAAGAGTGAGCTCCACAAGTTCAAAATTAAGATTATGAGTGAGCTGGTGAGCAACGGTGTCCAGATATATCAGTTCCCAACGGACGATGAAGCAGTCAGTGAGATCAACTCCTCCATGAACGTGAGTTGTGACACTCCAAAAATCACACAAAAAAATTCTCCTGCACTGGGTCTTTCTACCTTTTTACCATTTATTTTTTTGTGTTGAAGAGAAGGAAATGCCAGATGTGTTTTTTTGACACGCATAGATGTGTTAAAAGGAAAACTTAAAGCATTGTCAATTTAGACTTTAGACAAAAAAGATATTGTCTGTAAGATATGTGTGCTTACAGACTTGTAACATCATGTCTATAGCGCCTCATGTGTTACACATCTGGTAATGGCCAAGTATGTTGACACCATTTAATTGCTTTTAGCAATTCAGCATGTACAAACATTATAAATAGTTTTCCACAAAATCCTACGAATACTGTTTGTGTTTGATTGCACCAGTTCCCCATTCCTCAATACATCCTATAATAAAAAGAATTTATGAACTTGATGGCAGCGCATGCTTTCCTACAACTGGTTTTACACTTTCCACTTTCCAAATAAACCAGATATTTAGAAATATTGAAATAAATATTCATATAGCAATATAATTAAACACAAGCTTGTGACTCTTGCTCCGGCTGCAAGTGCAGAATATTTAGTCTTTTTTAGTTATGATTTTATAATGGGGATGATGCATAATCACTGCGCTCAAGCACACACCCACACATGTACCAATGCACAAACAGTAAATGCTCACATGTACAGTATACCCATCTATTTATAGTCGGTTACATCAGCGCCCACACTCACCAGCTTGTTCCTCTGAGCTACAACCAGCCAGCTGGTTTCAAGTCGCCACCCTAATTTTTGAGGTTGCATATCGGGCATGTTTTTCCCATGATGCCTCACTGTCAATCCTAACGAGGCGTAGTAGCTCTGAGAGCAATAAGAGAGTGTGTGTGTGTGTGTGTTTAATCACTTCAACAAAATACTGAGCCACATGTTAAACAGGCCTCTGGTGTGGCTCGTATGTCAACATGGTTAGACTTTTCTCTGGTGTGGTTTGTTTGTGAAAGATAAGAGAGACGACGGCCACAGCGAAACACACTTTATTTGAAACTTAAACATTTTTATTAGTCCTTTTTGTTGTACATGACAACTTTATATTTGTATCTAGTAAAACTTAACTTGTTAAATGGTTGTTGTGTTGTAAAGTAACTAGGAATTATTTTTTTCTAGTGTAACGCAGAAGAAAGAGGTAGCCGGCTCCTGGTAATGGCTGTAGTTACACTTTTGACCTCTTGACCTTTTTTAACACTAACCTCTTTTCCTGCAGGCCCATCTGCCCTTTGCTGTGGTTGGGAGCGTGGAAGAGGTCAAAGTGGGAAACAAGACAGTGAGGGCCAGACAGTACCCCTGGGGTGTTGTGCAAGGTGAGAACCATTCATAAGCCTGTGTGTGTGTGTGTGTGTGTGTGTGTGTGAGTGCATGCGTGGGTGCGTGGCAAACACAACAGTGAGTACATGAAGAGGTCAGTGGATGTTTAACTGCTTTCTCTTGACTGCCACAGAATGAAAGACAGAGGGAGTGCCAAGCTGTGGTGTTTGCACAATAGTGTTAATTGTGTCAGCCATTTTAAAATTTAGTCCTGTGTCAAATGTCCTTGTTAGTTTTTGTCATATGTAGTCCATTGTATACTATTTTTTTAATCAAGTTTTAGTTGACTAAAAGTCTGGGTATTTTAGTCTAGTTTTAGTCATTAACCATCATCTTTTCTAACTCAGTAGTATAAATTTGATTAGCATTTTGCTCTAACCAAAATAGAGATATTTATCATTTTAGTCTTTATTGAACTCATCTTGCATAAAGATAAATTGGTTTGTAAAATTTGAATGTTAGCTTTGTTCTTATTTTTAATGCAAAGTAAACATTAACTTACCTCAGTTCCCGGTGGTTAGCCTTGATATGTAGCTTCAAGTTCGTAGTGTTTTTTCCAAAAATCTTATAACTGCATTGGTTGCCGTCTGATATAATTAGGCACTCTGTTTTGTTTTGTCTGCCTCACTGTATTTGAAATGGGACCAAATATCTAAGCACCTCTTTCTTCCTAGCATGTTGTGTGCATCACCAGAGTTCGCATCCTCGCTTGTACAGAAATGTTTTCCTCGCGCAACAGGCGTCGCCCCGATCGGCCAGCATTCAAAGCACAGGAAGAAAAAAATACCGCTGAATGAACACACTGTTCAAGGGAGAAAATATGGCCTGTAATATTTTGTCTCCTCATTATACTGACAAAAAGAAAGATATTTTATTAATGTTTTAATTTTATGAATTACATTTTAGTCTGGTAATTTTTTGTCAACAATATTGCATGTTTAGATAGTACATTTTCGCCGTCTCGTTTTAGTCACAGAAAATAAGGTTGTTGACGAATATATTTAGTTTAGTTTCGTCTGACGAAAGTAACACTAATGCACAAGCATTAAGGCTCAAGGGTATTTTAACATTTCATTAACATTTAACATAAGTCAATGAGACAACTATTTAAAAAAAAAAGCTTTAGTTTCCCTCGCTTCTAATGAAGCAACAGAAAGGCTTTGAAGTAGTATTTGCATGTGTCATTGTACTCGCAAGATGACATGTTTGACAGCTTAGCAGCATTCACAAATACAAAACCAGGAGGTTTGTAGTTATAAATAGTTTTAAATGTTTGCCCTGTTGACTATGTAAATGATGCTGGTTTGTGTATCCACTAGTTGTTGTTAGGTTGCTAGGTTACAGGTATTAAAGAGGTAAATGAGGTGGAGTGATACATGTAGAAATATGGGAGGAGTGCTTTATCGTGAGCACTCATTTGAATGTTTTTCAACTAGTCAACGCACAATGTCAGTACTTGAACTATGGCACAGGCTTTATTATGCCATAATATGAGTGTGCAAGGATTTTATTGCATTGCGAAAGAGTCTGAAAGTGGTCTTGGGTGTATCATTTTTGAGGAAGTATATGTCTCTGTCCGGCAGCCTTGCACTGTTCACTCCACCTATACATGTGGAGGTTAAGTGCCAGTACACGTGGATTAGAAGTGAGCAGTAAAAACTAGACCTGTGAATAATTAGTCGGTTGAAAGACAATTATTTAAACTTTTTTGATCAATGAATTTAATTCAAAAGTATTTAAGTAATTATTTAAGGATTTGCTGCTTTTCTGTGTCATAAATGATAGAAAATTAAATATCTTTGTGAGAATTCAAGCAATTTAAAGGCTTTGAATGAACTTTTAAAGGGTGCTTTTTAGAACTTTTTGATGTTTCATAGGCTAAAGGATTAGTCAAGAAATGAATCGTCAGTTTAATCGATGATGAAAATAATCAGTAGTTGCAGCCCTAATAAAAACCTCTTACAGCAACCTGCACTCTTAAAGATTTACCAAACAGCACTTAACCCTACACAGAAGCACATCTGCAGGAGAATGAAGGAACCATACAATTAATTTCCACCATTGAACTTTGCAAATATCATTTTGGTCGTGCTAATGTCATCTTTCTTACATTTTCCTGATACCGTCTTTTCATAGAAACAAAATTGAATCATATGACTCATCATCAATTGAATAAACAGTGTAGGATCTATTTGGTACCACATGCTGATTGTTTTGATAATGGAAAAACGGCACGTAATAATATAACTCGGCAGCTGAGCGAGCATCTATCAGTATCCATGGTGAAAGATGTTTTCCTGCTCATTGCAGAGTGGTGAGTGCGTCCCACAGTTTGCCTGTTTATTTTTACCCTCCCTGTTAATGAGGAGTGCCCTCCACAGCTGCGTGCTGCACAGACTCCATGCAGAGTGACACTGCGAAATGAAGGGCGAGTGGGCAGAGATTGTTTTGGGAAATTGCCAGTGTGTGTCTTGTGATGTGTGTCTTTTTTTTTTTGTGTGCTTGTACTGTTTGTTTCTCTGCCTGTGCCTGTGTGTGTGTGTGTGTGTGTGGCGTCCGTATATGCTTGTGTGTCTGCGTGCATGCATTGCCCATGGAGACATCGCCTATTGTGTTGGGGGTCTTGGGATCTGTATTTCCCACAGCTCATTCCCCTGTACCTTGTCAATGAGAGTAAACATCTTAATTTAATGTCACACAGAGTTGTGCTGTGAGAATATTACTGCTCAGATGGGAGTTATCTTCTCAGAGAAGCTATCTCTCTCTCTCTCACTCCTTCCCTCTAGCCCTTTCCTCTCTCCATTATCCCCTGACCATTCTCATTCCACAGCCCTCAGAGGACACTATGGATATTTATAAAGCCTGCTGTGTGTCTCCTGGGGACGGATTCCTTTGGACTCCATCAGTCACCATGAAGTTATAGTCCAGTACAGTAACAGACAGAATAGTGCCATCTGTAAAAAGTAATCTCGGCTTCACTGTAAGCCAATTACTTTGGTATTTGTCTCCATCGCAAAAGTTGCATTCCTAATTTTGTGACTCTTTAGCAACATTAAACAGCTGGTAGATATCAGTTGAAAACAGGTCATGAGGCTGATGTTGTTGATGCAAAATGCTGAGCGTAGAATGTGAAGAATACATGGGTGTGAAGGGGAAAAGCAAAGTAAAGATTCATAAAAGCACAAGATGTTATCCTAAAGCAAACAAAGGAGTGCTCACACTTCCCAAAATGAAAACAAGAATGGAACCAGCTGGCACTCTAATCAGTGTTTCCCATACATGGGCTTTACTTGGGCGGGCCGCCCAGGTAGATTAACAGCCGCCCAAGTAAATTTGGCCCCCTATTTTAAAGTCGTTCTTAATTGCAGCGCTGCGCATATTCGCTCCGCACATCCTCTCACTCGGTCTCTCTCTCTCTCTCTCTCTCTCGCAAACACGGACAACAGACTCGTCTGTGAATTGAATGGTTGGTATCATAAACACCGCTGCACAAATCTGTCCAACACAAGGCTGTCGATGTCGGTGACCCATCTTCAAAGCAGTTATTAGCAAGCATCTAAGGATCCTAGCTAATAAGGATAGATATGTTAACTTTGGAAAACAGCTGTCGAAGTTAGCACGCTGTATAACTGGTAGTCTACAGGTGCGTTCGAGATAACTGGCTGACTTTCGCTGACTTGATAGATAGAAACAGCGCCGTCAAGTCAGACACAATCTACCTCTGGTAGACTGTGTGAGCTTAGAACAATGATCAGGCTTTGCTCCCACGAGGTCTAGTGACGTTTTGCAGCGCAGGTGTTGTGCCGAATTCTACGTGCCTGCCGTGAATTGCATACACCTCACGGGAGGTAACGCTCTGTCAACCCACAAAGAATAGTATAGCGTTTAAAACCAGAACTTTAGTGCAGGCATGCAAAATTCAGCATATGTTACTTTAGGCTTTTAATTCAGGAAAAGTTGATTTGTGGACTACAAGAGTTTTGTCATATTCCATCATTAAGGCGGTAGGAAATAATATCCTTATTGGATGATGCTGCAGTATTATTTCTAGAGAAGAAACTGACATTGTGGGTTTAAACAACAAATGATGAATCGAATTATCTTATTAGCCTTGTCCATCATTGTCTCACCCAAAAAAACCACCCAAAAAATCTGGACTGATGGTATGTAGAACAAGCAAACTCCTTTTACTTTCAGTCAGGCCTGCTTGTAAACTGATGGCTCACCATTCATACAACTTATTTTGTCACAGTATCTGAGGACAGGGGCAGAAGAAGACAGAAGTCTCAGTGTTTTACTACACTTGGCTGACTGAAAAGAAGGCCTGTGTCAATGGAAACAGTTTGTAGATGCCAGATGTCATATAGATGGGTTATGGTAACCTCTCGAAGAGCCATGGGAAATTTCCATGGACTTCAGGGAAGACAGAGGAAGGACTGTCTTCTGGTGTGTGTGTGTGTGTGTGTGTGTGTGTGTGTGTGTGTGTGTGTGTGTGTGTGTGACTGTGTCTCTGTGTTTATCTTCCCTCAGGATCTTGATGCACTCTTATCTCTGAACTCCAGACATCTGTGGCATATAGCAGACCCCTGGTATTTCTTCTCTGCAAGTGATTCTGTGTTTGTTCAACTGTGCACACATATTGTAGTGGGTGTTTGTACAATACAATATGAACATGGATGTTAATCACTGAATTTGCATTCAAGTTTTTGTGTTTTGATTACAGCATTTCTTTTAGTTAAAGGCTAGGCAATATGGTAAAAAAGAATATAGCTCAACATTATTTTTTTTCTAAAATCAGCATCACGATGATATGGCAAATAAATGCAATTGATGAAATTGATGTTCAGGACAATTCAGTACAGTTTACTGCTTTCACATTAAATCTGACAACCTTCTTCACATATCAAAACATTATAATCACTTTGGTTATCCCCTGACTTTCATTCAGCGCCACCATCAGGTCAAAACAGGGCTGTAAACTCTTGTCTTGTTACATAATTTTTCTGTACATTATTATCTTACCCAAAACTACCAGATATTGTAACATTATTCACCATGTAGCTTTAGAGCACCTACTACCATATAGATACTTATGTTTGTCTACCACTGAAAATATGCTCAAGTCTTACTAAAAACACAGGAGCAGGTGATCAGCCTGGGACACATGGATCATTTTTATGGGTGGGGAGATGACCAAGGGGCCAGTCTGCTACAGAACATAGTGTTTTCATGTACATTTTGGTTTTGCACATTTGTCTATTTCCATTCATTTTTGATAACTGCAGATTTATTTGCAGCCATGTCCCCGTATTTTAAGCTGGTGCGTGTCCATGTATCTGCAGAGCTCTGTGCCCGGATATCTTAAGGGCTCAGTGCTGCAGTCAGTCAGAGGATTGGCCCTCATTCAGCCCTCAGTGGGAGGCCGGTACAGAGAGACTATTAGATTCCAAATGAACAGGCAATTTCAGTTGCCTGGGTGCAGCCCCAGAGAACAAGTCATTTCTGTTTTTAACGTGTATTTTTACACTAATGATGTGGGGTCAACTAGCGAATTTAAGTCAAAATGACAGTGAGTGATTCAGACGCTACTATTTCACATCTTTTTAAAATGTAATTTGGGTCTAAAAGCATTAAAATAGACGAGGCTGAGTAAGTGCTTATTCATTTGCTTTTTTTGTTCCAGTCTAATGAAAGAAAGTCTTATTTCTACGGGTGGGATCCTTTTGACAGTGCGTTTCTTTGATGCTACGTTGTGGCTCTCTATCATGCACTGCAGGCTGCTTTCCCAGCATTTCCATTCAGGAGAAGCTAAATGCCATGCTAATTGGGCCTTTTCCAACATCTTTAGTGCTGTATGTTTATATGCTCAGAGCTCACAGCTTGTGGTGGTATTTAAACATAACATACACCCCATTCTCCACCACTGCTATCTCGGGGTTCATGGCATATGCTCCTGCCCCTTAAAGGTCACGTGCCTTCACTCTGCATGTGCCCTCAGCCACCACACACAACAGATCTGAGACAACAGAAAAAGCTCTTTATTGCATCTTTCTAAGGTTTGCTGACAGGTTGATCACATTAAATACAGGGGAACATTATTTCCCCTATGACTACATATGACTGTTAAAACGGGTCACTGTAGTTTTTCCAAGAATAGCCAACTGGTGTATCAAGTTATACGCTGAACCACCGCTGCTCTTGGTTGTGATCCAGGTTTTCAGTACTTGCAGAAATTTGGCACTTTAATGTGCCCTCTTTTAAAGATTGGAGCAGATTGAGCATATCAAATAATTTGTAGTTTTCCAATTTTCCACATAGACTGTGAAGGCATTATCAAGTCTGTAAATGGGGGGAAAATAAAGTCAAGAAGGGAAAACTTTATTTTCAAAGGGAGGAGGGATTTTTCCTGGTGAAAAAATGTGTTATAACAATAAATATTTCTAGACCTTACTGACTCTACTGGTTTTCAATCATACTGTTATATATTTGGCTGATATGATCTTAACAGCCATTAACTAGCATTCTGTGTGCTATTAAAAGATATCTCAGCATTAACTTGGTGAACCCTGCAGAGATACTTTGTCTGACTATTAGCAGCCTATGTGTGGCCATATTATTACCCACTTGTCTTATCAAGGACCAGAGGTTGATTCACAGTACAGATGAGTTCGGTCAGCATTCAGGCACTCTGCCCACTTGCTCGTCCCACATCAACTTTTTTTTTCGAACCTCCTACAGAACAACAAAAACAATGTTTTAATTTCCAGAACAGCCGTATTGTTGCGATCAGAATGGAAATGATGCCCAGTCATTCAGACATCAAACTAAAGTGAAGTTGTTAAAGGCTCAAAAATTAGAATGAAAAGTGCAGAACATCTCCATTTTATCAACTCCTGTTTGTTGGCAAAATACGATGGATTTACTTTTCATTTAATGGAAGTATGCTAAATATGATTTATCCGGTGTAATTTGTTTCGTCTTCTTCACATTCCTGTAGAGATGTGGTATGATTTCCTGCTTTTGAGAGAGAAATGGAGTGGAAGGGAGGGTAACTGGGTGACAGATGGGGTGTTAAAATAAGTTGGAAGCAGTGAAAAAGCCAGCACAGAATGAAAGCGAGAAGCGAAGTCTCAGAACTTGAAACAGGACATGACTGTGCATTTGTAGCTCTGACGCTGGCTCAAAAAACAGTTTGTCAACTCCAAAGCGTAATTCTATCATATATTGGAAATAACTAAGATGATCACTCGAAGTGCAACTGCTGTTCTAATTCTGGTGTGTTTTCCCTTTAGTCGAGAATGAGAGTCACTGCGACTTTGTAAAGCTCAGAGAGATGCTGATCAGGGTCAACATGGAGGATCTGAGGGAGCAGACCCACGCCCGCCACTATGAGCTGTACCGACGCTGTAAGCTTGAGGAGATGGGCTTCAAAGATACAGATCCCGACAGCCAGCCATTCAGGTAGCGAGGGGGAGAGAGGGTGCAAGCACACAGAATCCAAAACCACAGACATACTCGAAGTGTCAACAGCAGGGACAATACCAAATAATATATTCCTGTTTATTTTCACTTTCTCCTGTCTTTTCTTCTCTCCAGTCTACAAGAGACGTATGAGGCCAAGAGGAAAGAGTTCTTGGGGGACCTGCAGCGTAAAGAGGAAGAGATGCGACAAATGTTTGTCAATAAAGTAAAAGAGACAGAAGCGGAACTGAAAGAAAAGGAGAGAGAGGTCGGTCTCAAGTAAAGTTATGGTTATAAATACAGCATATTGCATGGAACGGCAACTTCAAGCTCTGATTATTTGGCAAAAAAGCAGCACCTCAGGCAGAAGGTCAGAATTTGTAACTGCAGCTTGTTGCACTTTTGATGCCATTAGACAATGAATAAACTTGTGCTGTCTGGTGCTTGCAGATATACGTATAAGGCAACAACAGATTACACTTTGATCCATTTTAAATATAAGAAATGATGATCAGCGTGGTGATAAATTAAATCCAGAAAATGGATTTGTGTTCCCATTCTAACGACTGGGTATCTTTTTCTTTTCTGTCCTTAAATCTCTTGTCTCTCCTCTGTCCTCCTACTGGTTGCCCGCTGCCCTTTGTCCGTCCATCACCACCACCACCCCCGTCTCCTCCCTCTCAGCTGCACGACAAGTTCGAGCAGCTCAAGCGGATGCACCAGGAGGAGAAGAGGAAGGTAGAGGAGAAGCGGAGAGACCTGGAGGAGGAGATGAATGCCTTCAACAGGAAGAAGGTGGCAGCCGAGACGCTCTCCTTATCCCAGCCCCTCAAGAAAGACAAGGACAAGAAAAAGTAAGTCCATCTCCCCTTTCTGTCACTCACTCTGCTCATTCTTCTTTCCACTGCAGGAAGCAGCTTTTTCCAACCCTACTCCTTTCTTCAACTTATCCTGTTGTCTTTTCATTCTGTGCCTTAAATTGTTTCCTTTTATGTATGCTGGCTTCTCTTGCTTCTCTCATCCCTTTCTCTTTTTGCTCCAACCCTACAAGTCTTTAAACAGGAGGTTTGCATTATGCTAAGTCCTGAGGCAAAGTGTCACATCAATGAGCCTTTTAACTGAATGCGGTGTGCAGTTGCCGTACCTCCAATACATAAGCATTTCAGCTATTATAAAGCCCTGGCAAGTGTTAAGGAAACTTCCTCCCCTTTTTGTCCTGCCCAAGCTTCACATTTCCTGTCCTTTCACTCTTTCCCTTTGCCTCGCTCTAATTATTCGGGATATTCAGGGAGGAGCCGGTGAACTCACTCACTTAGGCGATCAAAAGCTGGGCTTATAAATAGGTGATGCAGAATAGAGAGCACACAGGGTAATACAGATTTTCAGTCGGGGTATGCTGATCGTGCATAGACACACAAACACACAGACACACAGACACACAGACACACACACACAGACACACAGACACACACACACACACACACACACACACACACACACACACACACACACACACACACACACACACACACACACACACACAGGTTATAGCTACAGAACAGGCTTGTCGTGTTTTATCGCTACACATCCCACAACTACAGATCATGTATATTTCAGTAATGTACACTATGTGGCCAAAAGCATGTGGCCCGACCTGTTCATCAGGACTGTTTTTCCAAGTTTGGTGTATAAGATTGGCTTGCACGAAGCCCTGACCTCTCAACCCTATCCAACACATTTTGGGATAAATTAGAACGCAGACTGTAGGCCACACCTTATCACCCAACATCAATTATCAACAGTTATGCTCTTGTGGCTGAGTGGGAGCAAATCCTTGCAGCCACGCCCCAAAATCAGAGCAAATTATTCAGCAGTCACATTATGGGTGTAATGCTCAGATAGTTGCTGTGCAGCTAATGTATGTAGTATTTTTCTGCAGCCATCTCTTAAATATTGGATGTTGAAGGTCACGTCAGCCACCACTGAGGAAGAGTTTTCAGAAAGGGAAAAAAAAACTCCTGGAAAAGGAGGGGCTACTGTAAAGATATCATGTTGATGCACCTCTAAAGAAGTTAATTGCAGAGGTAGTTGTACTGAGAATAACTGACGCTGAGGCTGTCTGGGAGGTTTGAAATAATCTGAGAACGTATGCTAAGCTTCGGACAGTGATCTGCGCGGATGTGAACTGTACAGGACTTGTAGTTAATGTAGTGATAGTCATACCCTCTTAAAATCTGATGATTTATGTAAGGACGTGTGGCTCCATCTTGTGGCTGCTTATACACTTTGCTGTCAGTGCTGCTGTAGGAGACTGATCTTCCATTTTGTGGTTTTGGTGAAGGATATTCCACAGATCCTTTGAGTTTGCTTTTAATGTGAATTATTTACTCTCTCAAGTCTAAAAATTTGTTACACTTGAGGAAACATTGTTGATATTAAAACTCTAGCAAAAATCTAGCAATTCAGCATTTCAACGTAGTTGTGACGGCTCACACTATTGTTTTTTTTTTTTCACGAACATTGACACTGGTAGTATTTATTTTAACTCCAGCACCTTTTTGCTACTTTATTATTCATCTGTAGAAATAAAATCTTTAATAATCATTTATTATTTCCATGAAGCAGTTGTTTATTCATTCAATTTATTTTGTTTATTGTTTGTCATTGTTTTTCAGTTAATTTATGGCCGCTGTATACCCTCCCACATACGACCATGGATTTGTCCTCCATCACCATAGCAACGACACCACCTGTATTTGTTATTTTTGTTTTGTTTTTTTGTTTTGACATTCCATCTTGACATTGTGCACATGGACCAAAGACACTGAGGATGATGATGATGATCATGATGAAGCCACAGGGGAGAAAAGAGTGAAAGCTGGTGAGAGATAATGAGGAAAACATTTTCACTTGCCAACAGTGGCCCTTCTCATTTATTCAGGATCTTTCATTCTATGTTTCTTTTTATTGGACACTTTATATAAATATATATGTTATGCATTTTGTTTTTCTATGTTGTGATTTAAAGATTTTCTTGTTGTTTTTGTGTTTTGCCATCAACCATTCACACAGAAACAAGAGGTTCAAGCCCTTCAAACCTTTTGGTACTAAGGTATAACACAGTGGGCAAGTCATTTGAAACCGTTCAGTATGTATTTAAAAAAAACACGTAGGGTGTGCTTGATTTTGAGGACTGACATTTAATTGAATATATCTATGAAATCAAGCCTTTCCTAAAGTTTTTTTTTTTTTTTTTTTTTTAAATACTGGAGCTGTTTGAAATGTTGACCAGGTGTGGTTTGTCTGTTAACCTTTTTGTAATCATCATTTAGATTCAGAACATTTCACAGTAGAATAAGTTCCAATAATACCTTAAAATAGTATGTCAAGCAATAAAACTGAGTACCTGCATATTGTGTATATATCACTGCATATACATAGGTACTGACGACCTAAAACTTATTCTTAAGTCTTAATAAAATCGTATGCAATATTCTGGTGCTGTTTCATATTAACTCAATAAATGTATGTGAATATTTTCTAGAGTTTACCCAGTTTAATATGCAAAATGTACTAGTTTTTGAATATGATATAATTGTAACAAGCACATATGACTATGTACATTGTCCATAAGTAATGTAACTTTATTGTAAACCATGAGTGAAGCCAGTGTTGTGAAAGTGGAAACACACACACACAAACATGAAGCCAGTATATATACAAACACGGAGGATTCAGGAAAACATACAAGCCTCAGCTCGCTGTTGGAGAGTTTACATTCAGAGATGGAGAATAGAGCAGCTGTATTTACTGTCTGTCGTTGGAAATAAATGCAAACCCCTTCCCCTCTTTGATGTGTGTCTCAGCCATGATTTGTTTGATGATATTCATCAGGGAGGGAGATGAAAGGGAATCACAGGCAGGTGAAGACACTTATTCACACACACACACGCACACACAGACTCACACACGCACACACAGACTCACACACACACACACACAGAGACACACACACACAGACACACACAGACACACACACACAGACACACACACACACACACACACACACACACACACACAGACACACACACACACACACACACACACAGACACACACACACACACACACACACAGATACACACACACACACACACACAGATACACACACACACACACACACACAGATACACAC
>NC_060172.1:15918071-15973610 GCF_021292245.1 Micropterus dolomieu | reverse complement strand
CACACACACACACACACACACACACACACACACACACACACACACACACAGACACACACACACACACACACACAGAGACACACACACACAGACACACAGAGACACACACACACAGAGACACACACACACACACAGACACACACACAGACACACACACACAGAGACACACACACACACACAGACACACACACAGACACACACACACACAGACACACACACAGACACACACACACACACACACACACACACACACACACACACACACACAGACACACACACACACACACACACAGACACACACACACACACACACAGAGACACACACACACAGACACACACACACAGACACACAGACACACACACAGAGACAACACGCAGAGGCTGCCTCAACTGTAACCCAAACAGCTGTCCGCTTGAGACGCAGTGTTTCCTGTTTAGTGATCCCAAACTGAAGAGCTGAGAGATGTTTGCTCAATCTGCACACTCACTCCTCCCTGCTTTCACCACCATGCTGCTGACCTCAGCTGGGTGTGTGTGTTGTGTAGGATGGCATGTTTACAGTGCTTGTTTGTCCGAGGTGGAGAAGAAAAAGCCTGTTTGTGAAAAGTAGAAATATTTTAAATGTATTGACCTTGTATGACTGGAGGAATTGTGTGCGTAAAAGGGAGGTGATGTTGTTTGACAGTATGCTTGTGAGTGATGTGTGTATTTGTGTGTACAGTATGTATGTGCAGCTGGCTATTGCTCTGTTTAAAAACCACATGGCTGCATTTCAGCACGCAGTAACGGTTTCTTCACTTCATATCCTTTTCAGCTTTTCCTCAACACAGGTCGAATAGTAAGCAACATAGATTCCAACCAAGGACCAGCAAATTTTTTGTAAAGTTTGCTCATTTAGATATTAGTAATTGATGAAGATCAATAAATGAGAGCAAGATTTAAATGTGTTTTACATTCATATGTGGCATGTTACTATGGACATGTTAAGTCTACAAGAGATTGTAACATTTGCATAAGATAAAACACAAAGCATTCATGAAATAAAAACATTTGCAGCATTTAGTCATGAATTTAAAACTTTTTTTGTAAAATGTAACTTTTGTATTATCTCTAAAAAGTGAATTGTCTTTATTCCTCCAGTCCAGAAAACTTGATTCGGCCAATGTGAATTTAGAACATTTCACTCTCAATTTATCTGCTGATTATTTGCTTGTTCGGTAAAACAAAACAAAAAAAAAACATTTCAACTTTTGCGAGCCCAAAGTGAAAATTTCTGTTGTCATTGACTATATTATGTGTTAATTAATGGCACAGTGAAGAGATGTTCACATAGTAATATAGTAAGGGTTTTCTGTATACTGAAGGCTCTGCCTGCACTACTATTATTCTGCCCACCACCTGCTGGGCTCACTGGATCTCATCCAGCAGTACAATCTATTGAGAGCTTTCTGTTCTCGCTGTCCTTTGGTACACCAACCGCTCTGCAAACAAAGCTCAGTGATAATGCTCTCTGACATTCTGTTCTACATACTGAACATATAAGATAAAATGTTGTACACACCTTTATGGAAGCCCTAAGAGGCAAGTGAGACTTTTCCTGGTGATGCAAAAGTTTCTAAATCTAGTAGTGGGCTACAGAGGTCTGGTAAACGCACTCCTAAGTCCGCACTCAGATATTTTATTATTTTAAAACTTGTAGTCTTTAGCCCCAACAGACGCTTGATCAAGACCCTGCACAGCAATACAGGCATTAATTAGCCTGGCTGATTATCTCGACTGTGTCCAAAATGATTTTAAAATCATTTTTTTTTCAGTGTCCAAATTCTGAGGGTGAAAATCTACCCACTGTATATTTCCCCCAAAGACTCCCCAAGGAAAGAAAGTGTCCATGGCATCTGAGGTGTTAAGACACTGCTGACTGTACAATAACAGTGGTATTTGTCCCGCTGTAGCAGGTATAAGAAAACAGGAGAGTGAGGGAGATTAAGTATTTGTACACACCCACATAGTCTTGAGAAGAGTTCTAATCCGGCAACATTCAATAAGTGTAAACACCTATGTGGGTGGAAAATGGGTGAGTATGATTATATGGTTAATGGTGGGACCCAAATCATGTCCATGTAATTGCATCTTTATAGGAACAAAATGCACAAAACAAAAATATGGAATAGAGTTGCTATTGAGTGCTGTTGTCTGTAGTAGATAAGGAGAACATGTGTTGTGAACGTGGAAATGTCTCCAACCTTTTGAAATGGACAAACTAGAAAATGACACTTTAGACTTTTGAAGTCATAGCTTTATTTCTGTGGTTGACCAGACAATAATAGATAGCTGCCTCAGTAAATGAAGGAATAGTAAAAAAAAAACTTTCTATAAGTCACCCGTGTAGCATCCAGCTGGAGTGGATGAATTGAAGCAGACTTTACGCTTAAGACAGACCGTAACCAGCTCACATTAAAGGTCACCTTGCTGGTTTCTCCCTGAACACAAAATTTCAGCAGCCTAAGGCAAAGAATTCAGATCAAAGCATGTTCAATGTCTGTAAGCTTCAACTGTTTGGCAGCGGAGCTAAAGTCCCTCTGGACACACTCGTATCAGCCAACCCCAAATGTTTTAAAATGAAACAATGTGTCACCATTTCAGTTTACACGTCCGTATCGTGATGAAACTGTCAGAGCTAAAAGAACAAGTTGGTATTTACAAAATAAAACGGGACACTTTTATCCCAATATTTCAATATCATTAATGTGACAATAATTTGTGGTATGATTATTGGTGCTCTCATACAGTATTAGTAAGAAACAAATATTGAAAATTTAAATGAGAACACTGATTCAGGATCACTAATCAGGTAATCTCATTATGTCAAAATGACAGTTTTGTCATTCTGCTCTAGTGTTGAACTAATCAACCAAAAGGTGCTCTTGTTTGATATGTAACAGTAAAATCAACACAGGCAGAAGCATTAATGAAATAAAAAAACATCTCAGTCATGAAATTAAAGCTTTTGTAAAAATGTAGCTTCTGTAAATAACACTTAACACTGCACAAAAATGTTTAGTACAAGTAAGTAAGATTAAAATAATAAAGTTGTGGAAAAATATTTGCATTTAAAAAAAAAGCTTGTCTTAATCTCAAAGTGCTATGTGGCTCTGTGAGGAACCTGAGCACCAATATACCTCAACATTCAAAATCAGGATCATCTCTCACAAACCCCCCCAAAAGAAACTATTCTTACACCCCCCCCCCGCTCTTATTCTTCACCTCCAACTTGTTAACCAAAAATATTTGGGGTGGATATAAAAGGACATAGGTTAAAAAAAGTAGATAAGAAATATGCCATTAATAGGTATGAGAACCTCTGCATCAAGGACAAACATTCAAATTCAGTCACATTAATTTCCCACAATTTCTCCTTAACTGCCCAGCTGTCAACACAAGAACAAGTAATGGCCTCAGAACAGGAGGTTAACTCTGATCCATACACACCTCTAGATTCACAGTTTGGTTGTAGACAAGTGTACAGAAGAGACTAAAAGAATTTCAGACCTCAGACAGGCCACAGAGAAAAAGTTTCAGGTGAGTAACATCTGGATTGAAGTCTAGTCAGTGCCCCAATAAGCTTACGACTGAAAAATGTCCTGAATTATAGTATATTAGGACTTCATCCTCATCGTGAAATGGAAGCACTGTGCACTTGTAAGAGGTGGACGGTGTGGATAAATGTCCGACTAGTTGACAGCGGGGTGCAGCGGCGGGCAGGGCGAGATGTCATTCTGCTGGGAATCAAACAAACCCTCAATATTGTCCCCCTCCGCCTCTGGAGTGGTCTCGTCGTACAAACACCTAAAACCGTCGTAATACTCGTCAGAGTCCCCCTGCGTTCCGTCCTGTCTGAGGCGCTGAGAGGGGCTCCAGGCTCGCTCCTCGTCCTGGATCTGTGCGGTGTCGAAGATGTAGACGGCGTTGGCCGGCAGGGAGAACTCCAGGCTGTGTAGATACTCGTCCACCATCTCTTTGCAGTGGATGAACTCGCCACTATCAACCTGGGAGAGCAAAGACATCAAAATGGGTGTATGTATGCTACAACGCTTTTTGGCAGAGCATCATTTGTTGACCCAAATGTGCCAATATGTGCCTTTAAAATTTGTTAGACAAATGTCTTTTTAAAAATAAACCAAAAGATTGCGAATTAATTAAATTTGGTCAAACTGAATGATATATAGTGGGTCATTTTACAAAAATAAACCTGACCATGCTCTCATGTAAATGTTTTCTAATGACAAACAATTTCTGGTCATTTATCGAAAAAAGAAAATGCCTGTGCATTTCTCTTACTTGCGCTTTCTTCAGCAGATCGGTGAAGACGGAGAACCAGTCAGACGTGAGCGCCTCCAGTTCCAAAGTGATGATGGCCAAGGCCAACGTGGAGCCCTTGAACTGCCAAAGTTGGTGGCAGGCCATACAGTGCTGCACCTGCCTGGTCCACAACGCTGCCTGGAAGCCCGGGGGTGTCTTCTGACGCCCCGGTCCTGCGGGAAGCAAACCGGGGTCTGTTGCCGCATCCCAGCCGATGCTGGAGCCGGGCCCGATGGACGGAATGAGGTGAGGGTGGCCGGAGACGAGCAGGGCGTGGAACTGGACCAGAGTGAACAGAGAAACAAACAGGAAGAATGAGACCAAAACTTTAGCATAATGATGTCATTGTTGTCTCAGTGTGCATTCATCGCTCACCCCTTACCTCTACAACTTCATAATTCATAACATTAAATATACCAGTGCATTGGATGTACAACCATGCATATCTGACATGTCATTTATCCCTTTGATTCAACCCTCATTCTCATCCACCCAGGACCCTGTCACTTTGCAGTCAGTGGTTCTCTACTCTTCTCAAGTGTTCATTGCTGCATTAAAGGCTACTGTAAACCTGAAGCTCTGCAGGAGGATACTTTGAGCAACAGGTAGAGAATCACACCATCAGGTTTTACTAATGAAGACCCACCTGATTGCCTGAGGAACCATAGTAATCTTGTTCGTATTGTATCGTACGTGCAGTGCTTTTCTGTGTTCCCATTTCTAGACAGGAACTGTAAATCACAACCTGAGTTGGGGCTCAATGTTAAAAAACAAACAAAAAATAAATTTTGAAATTTAGTTTGATTTCTTCATACACTTGTCACATAGTGATTAGTAAACATCTGGTAACAGATTGTTAGCTAGCAAGTGAAACCAAGGGGCTAATGTAGTTCCATCCTTTGGTTTAAATAAAATAAATAAAGTAAAAAAGGGATTTCCTGCCACGTGACAAGTGGCTGGTGAAGAAAAACGACTGGATTTCAAAATAACAGCGCATTCTTCTGATGTTTGTTAGTCTTTCATACATGTTGTGTTCAGCTCATTTGCTTTAGTTTGTCTCTTACCCTGTAGCAAAAATAAGCCATGTGTTTTTGAAAGAAAGCAGACTTCACTGGGAGGTAGATTCAGCAATGTGGTGCGAAAGTCAAAAAGTTCAGCTCTCGACTTCTTAAAACCTTCTCAAGTCTCTCCGACGATGATGAAACATGGAGAGTTCAGGGTAGTGTAGCAAACAAAGAAAACGACAAGTTTAGATTCGACAGTCCTGGTACGCTCTCAGATGGTAAAAGACTTGAGCATCACATAGCTGATTCTGCCTTTCAAAATAGTTTTACCTGGATGTTGAAGCATATCGGAGGTAATGACAAGGCATCTCTGTAAATCCTCTTATTTATTCACATGAGTGTGTTATGGTGGAGAGTCTGACAAATTATTGATAGATTTTATTGATTGCCGTTTCATAGACAATGGAGAACACCACTTTATTTAGAACACAAATGCAGAGGAATTTCTTCAGGGCAGGGGGAATGTAATTGTGAGATACTTAGAGTACAGTTTAAAAGTATTTATTTGAATAGTGTAAAGAGAAAGATGTCTTTATTTTACTATAGTTTTTATTAATACATTATGTCTCTTTATTTAAAAAGTATTGGATTTTTGTAATACCTAAAGTGAAGTGCTAGGACAATAAGATTCACTACAATAACGCCACACACACAGTAAAACGGACACCAATATCAGTCAAATCCACAAACTGTATTTGTGGAATGTGCCATTTTTAATCTTGCAAAAGTCTCTGAGTCAGTCTAATTCAGTCCAAACAAACGTGCCAAGCGTCTTTTTGGTGACAGCTTTGAGGCCTTTAAGAAAATGTCCTCCACCAACTTCAATATCACAAACTAATCAAACGCTTACATTTATTTGTCGAGGGAATGTTGATGGACTTTTGGTCTGGGATGAGATGGACTCACACACACGACAAAACTTCACAAATCAAATCAACTAGGGATTGTTTTTTTTTTTTTAGAGAAAGTAAAATAATCATCTTCAATGAATCACTGTTGGAGTTCTTTTGGAGAAGATTTGAGGAAGTGAACAGAGGAAGTCTTCTCAATGTAAATCCTTTCAATAGTGTGGATCAACACAATGTGTAAACCATTTCTGTCAAGAGAATCACGGGCTGTATTCATAAAACATCCAACTGCTGGCCTACGACCCGTTTTGCTTTCCTCATTTGCAGTTTAGTTTTCTGCCAAATTACCATTTATTTTGCAAAGAAACAAAGAACAAGTAGAATATCTGCCCTTTGAACTTCCATAAAGTCTTCATATAATGTGAAACTTGGGCTGAACAATATTTCAATATTATCATTCCTGACTTTGAGTGGAATTATATAGTGATAATCTTATTAGGTCATATCCTTTTTGCAAATTTCTGCCCAAATTAATGATTCCAATCAAAGTGTAGGTAAGACTAAGTCTAGAGCCATGCTATAATATCATTATATAGAAAGCTAAAAAGTCAAAGTTTTTACAGTTCATCCTGAGGGGGACATGAATGTGCTTATCAAATTTCATGCCAATTCAACTTACAGTTGTTGGGATATTTCATTAAAAAAGCGAACCTGCTTCTGACGCTAGAGGACATGTCAGAGGATCACCAAAGTCACTAGGCTGGAAACATGGATATTGGTAGCAAATTTCATGGCAATCAATCCAAAAGAGATATTGGAGTTGCACAAAGTAGTGGGCCAACTGCTGCTAGTGTCGCTAAAAACTAACAAAAGTAGTCACTGAAATGTTGTTTTGTGTGTGTAAAGATTTTAGTTTTAATAATGAAACTGATGTTCAAAGCAATAAACTTATTTTGCATACATTTGCCACAATTTTGATGTATGAAGATATTGAATATAACCCATCACCCAACTCTATTTGTGAAGCCCATTAATACCTGCTCAAACTGTTGCCTTATGGCATAGTTACTCATCATTACATCCCGGAAAAGCCCAACAGCATGACCTAAATGTGAGAGTTTGTTGACAGTTCAGTCAGTGGTCAAGGATTTAGGCAATGATTTGTGAGGGTTTAACGATTGAACTGCTGTGAACAGGTCCGAGCAACAAAACAATATTGTGCCATAAACTAAGTTACACAGAATGGGGCTTTTTAATAATTATAAACCTTGCTTTGACATTAGAAAACAGTCTTAACAATTCACAGCATGTTATACATAACGCAAATGACCCAAATTGTCAGTTTCTGGAGGATTTAGGTACCCACTGTACGGCTGTGGGGTTAAGAGTAAGAAGTGCCTTGGCCTGATATGCAACACGCCTTTGCTGGCGGTTATTTTGCTGGCAGCTTGCAAATGCAGTTTTGTGTGGTTCGAGGAATCGCATACACCTCTATCCAGACCTCGTGCTGAAATGCATCTTTGTTGCTTTTCGTCCACTTGCACGCAATTTGGGTAACTGGCCTGGGTTATGCCATAACTTGGGTTTGTCCAATATGTGGTTTTCAAGTCCAACATTGTCATATGTACTGGAGCTGCAGTTATCTGACAATGAAAATCTTTAAATGCAGTGGAAATAGCAAGTGTGTAAAGACAATAAGTGTCTTTCCAGGTGTAGCAAACTATTTTAACAAAGCTGAGGTCAGGTGGCATTATTATAATTACTACTACTACTACTACTACTACTACTACTACTACTACTACATAGAGCTGCAACGATAATCGAATAATCGTGTGACTATTAAATGAATCGCCATCAACTTTCATAATTGGTTTGAGTAATTTTCTAAAGAAACATTCTCTGATTCCAGTAAACTGAATATCTTTGGGTTGTGGACAAAACAAGACATTTGAGGACATCATCTTGGGCTTTGGGAAAAAATTTTCACCATTTTCTAACATTTTATAGACCAAACAACTAATTGATTAATTGAGATAATAATCGACAGATTAAAATCGGCAAACTTGTTTTTTATTATTCTGATTATATCTTGTGTTTTATCATAAATAACATAAGTTAGTTGCAGCCCTACATTTAAATCATCCTATATTTAATTTTAGTACATTTATTAGAAAACCAAATATAGATCTAACATATCCTCTAATCAGACTCTTTCATTTTAGGATGCGTTTATGAGAGGCCTGATTTTATTTTCCCTTCTTGGCTAAAGTGAATAAGAAAAAGAACACACACACACACACACACACACACACACACGGGAAGGATTTACTCCAACCAGGACTGAATGGAGTTTATAATAATGGGCACAATGAGTCAAATCAAATAAATGCACAATCTCTACCAGGACCAATTCTTTACTGTGGGGGGGGCAGGGGGAGGGTTAAGGGTTTGTAAACACCATCTTGAAGCCAACAGGATGCGAGCATGATGGTTTAATGTGTGCTTTTGTACTGCTGTGTTTTTAGGCAAATTCCAGGACCTGAGTTCACAAAGCATTTCATAGTCTAGCCAGCTCACTATGAGATGCTCTGACAGCTCAACAAACAAAAAAACCCCCCCAGAACAGTTATGTTTGCCTGTCTATCTGCTGAATTCTGACTTACTATGTGAATGAAGTCGACTGGTGTTGCGGTGTACAAGTCCCAGTGCAACTTGTCTAGAATGATCCTCTCCATGCGAAGAATCTCCGCTGTTGAAAAGCTGCATCCGCTCTGCACAACCAGGTCTTTGACGCAGCCTATTACCTGTTTAAAACAGACACCAACAAAAAGGGAAGCAAATAAAACTTATTGTTTTGAAATAGCATCGCTGTGGGTGTTTTTTTCCCCCCCCATCCATAAAGGAAGATCTCACCTCATCTTCCTCGTTGATTTTGGCAGCCAGGACCAATGAGGTAAAAGCAATGCATTTCAGGTATTTTGGTTGGGCCTAAAACCAAAAAATAATATTAAAAAAAAATAGCATTTAGTTCTTAAGAAGCAGAAAGATCACATGATCAGTAAGTGAATTTGGGAAATGAGCACATTTAGCATGAGGGATACGAGTTCGAGGTCTTTTTGGTCACACTGAGTAGACCGATCACATCACTATGGCCTCTTTCTCCCTGCAGCTAAGGACAAACTAGTAGATCAGTTCATATCCATCAGCGCTAACATTTTTAAAAAGAAATGTTGCAAAGCTCAGAGGTCACATTATGAAATGTGCAGCAGCAGTTCTAAGTCTAATTTAAATATACTTTATATGGTCAAATTAGCAAGTAAATGTAACTAAAGTAAAGATGTAGTTATTTACGATTCACTGTAGCCCTACGTGATGTCAAATACAGATGAAATGTATTGCTTTCATTGAATACAGACTTGGAACCATTGGCTTAGGGGTCAATGGATTAAAGAAGAAAAAACTTATGTTGTCTATACTGTTCTATGCAGCCATTTGTGCAGGGTTTGTTAAGTAATGGGGAAATCCAATCTTTATTATTTCCATTTTTTCTAAAAGAGTAAATTTCAGATACTGGACAAATGGTAGACAAAAGGTTGTAAACCATTATCATATGTTGTAGCCGTCTACCTTGACAGCGGACAGCAGTCGGTTGAGGATACAGACTCCCAGTGCAAAGGTCTCCGGACAGAACTGGAACAGTCTGTTCATCTCTCCGAGCCAAAGGATGATTTCTTGGTATTGGGAGGAAGAGATGTCAGCGCCCTGAGTGGTCAAAGGAGACAATCACCAGTTAATAAATAAGTTTAAAACGTCAGACGTTTTTAAAAAACAAATGCTTAACTGTGTTTCAGATTAGCCAGACAGCCTCCCCCGCCCCCCACCACTATGGGATATTAAGGACACGTAAAAATGGAGCTTCCAATAACCTTTGAGAAACTATAACATAAAAGCCATAGGCCATACTCACCGATTTTATGCTCTTTTTTTTTAGCAAACCAAGATTAATTTTTCTGTTGGCCACAATACCTTTTTGTCATATAGGAAAAACTCCAGCAGCTTTAGCCCGAGCTTCTGTTTTAGCTGTGCAGCAATACATTTGTGGCCAATACAAATCCTGTGTGTGTGCCCGAGTACACCTACATCTAAAAAAATATGCATGTTAATGATTTCTTCTCCGCTCACCTGGATGCGTCCATTCTTGAAGACAGGTACCTTCCAGAGGCGAGCCTCCCTCACCAGGGCGGCCTCCAGCAAGCCGACCAGCCGACGGCTCTCCTCAGTTCCTGGGTTCTTCATCGCCACCACAGCACAGGCCAGGCTGCACCCAGGTCACGTACACCTAATGGAGAAGGGGGAGGAGGAGTGAGGCAACAGAGAAGAGATTACAATGCAATGGGAACAGACTGGCCTACACCAAACAAACTCTCTATAAAATCAGTCTATTAAGCTATGCACACCCTTGAATTCACTCGGAGGTCAAAAAACATCAAGCATATTTTCAACACAGTGGGGTCCGGATCCCATTTTGACAGGTAAATAAAAGCAAGGAAGGACGAAAACACATAAGGGGATTAATAAACAAAGTTCAGGAGTGTAAACAGTTTCTTTTTCCTGAAAACAGCAACTTTAACAGCTCTTTTAAATTTCGAACGGGATTAAACAAGTTTCACTGCGCATATTCTGTCAGTTTTGGGCGCCAGTGATCTGGTAAACAGTTCATCAGACCAGCAGCTCTCAGAAAGCAGCAGGAAATATCTTTCAGTTTGATAAACAGCATCGCCATTTTTGAAGTTGTGCAGGCAGGAAGCGCAGCATAGAGAAACTGCACTTAAATATGTAACATGTTTAAATAATTTTTAAATGACTTTGTTTTAATCTGCAGTGGGTGGAATGCCACACACACACACACACACACACACACACACAGTGGGTGGAATGCCACACACACACACACACACACACACAGGATCCAGGCGGGATAATGGGCTGCAGCTGCTGCAGCAGCGTCTTGCATAGTTGCTGCTGCAGCCAGAAAACATTTGTCTTAGTCTTCTTTGCTCGAGCAGTCTTACCTCTTCGATTTCAAACGCGGGATATCCCTTAGACGGCAGGTGCATTTATACGGCTTTGCAATTAGTCCATATTCACCGAAAGCAACGAGCAAACAACCGTCGGATGCTGTTTGAGAATACAATCTCGGAAAGAAACGTGTTTTCAAGTAAATATAGGGAAAGCAGCCGCATTATATACAAAGCACAAATATAACAATATGTTAAAAAAGCGCAAATTATTCCAAATCGCTGGGGCAGTGGAAGAAATAAGCGCAAAATCCAAAAAAGAGGCAGGAAACAAACAAAAAAAAAAAATCAGGGAGGATTGAGGGCAAGCTGTGTTTTGAACGCTCCGGACTCCGCCCCGCCGTGACGTCACCCCGTCTATAAGGCAGAAATGTGTTAGTGGGTCAGACATACGGGACTCCTCGCACAAAATGGTCGAGACTTCACTGGAAATGGAAGATTTCTGCTGTGTGTCCATATAACATGTTTGTTCAGGTGCTGAGATATAACGCCCCCCCACTTTGGCTTTACCCTCTTCATGTGCATGACTCCTGCTGAGACCCAGGCTGCTCCTCCAGCAGCAGCTCTTTCTCTGCTGCAAGCTCATTTTGCTTTTTTCTTTCATGCAGGCTTGTGTTTGTTATAAATGAATAACCTCTAGCAGCAACTCAACATTGCAAAGATATCTGATATTGGAAATGTATGGTATCTGGGGACTTATCTTGTGCTTGTTTGACACCTTTTGACTTCTCATTGTATTCACTTTTAAACAGCAGCTGAAAAATACTTTATGAAGCTTAGGCTGCTGTTAAGTTTTACTTCTAGGCTTTTTTTCACAGCAGACATTTTGTCGCGGGATGAAAAAGAGAATGATGTAAAAATGATAATTTGCTCTAATATCTATGTAATATATCACGGATCATATCGCAATTGCAACATCATGCAAAAGAATCGCAATATTTTTTCAAAAATCATAATGATTTGGTCCATATATACCTGTGCCAGGTGCAGAACATTGATGTTGTGCACTGTGGCTCGCTGATATGACTAAGGGGACACTTTAAATTAGTAGAATTTATCCAATTTGTGTACCACTATAAATATATCTTATATAAATTACTGAAGAAATGGTCATTTATAGCATTTATTATATGACAATTAGTCTTGCTAGTACAGTTAAATCTGCATGAGGCTGACCTGATGCAAGCCTGGACCCCAGCAACTCCAATTTGTTAGTGGGAATTTGATAAATAAGTATTTTACCAAAGAACAATACAAATGATTGGGATAAGGAAACCCTATCCTAAAGAGTTGTGTGCCATATAATGATACCTGTATTATTTCGGCTCATATAATGTTAACGTGGTGCATTTTCCTAAATAAAATTGGGCTGAATCAAATTTCCACAAAACAAATTGACACACAGCCAGTTCTCAAACAAGGAATTAATCCTTCGTACTGTAAAATCAAGTTGGTAAAAAGGCCTGTCACAAGTTCACACAGCCCATAATGACACCTTCAGATATCTCGTTTTGTTTGCCAATATAATATGTTTACTGTCATAGAAGACTAAGAAAATAGAAAATGTTGGAACCAGCGACGTGACATTTTTTCTTGAAAAAAAAAAATACTCACGATTAATCGATAATCCAAATTGTTGATGATTGATCTTCTGCCAATCGATTAATCAACTAATCGATTCAGCTCTTCTTGAACTCGAATCAACTGACTGACCAACACTGCTATGAAAGAACCAGAACCAGAAGCACTTCAACCACCTGCAGGTATGTCTAATGCCAATGCTGTAGTAATTGTTTATAATGTATTTAATGTGTTTAAAAACATATAAATGTATGTTATGGTGTTCAAAAATCCATGCACACTATAGTGGAAACCTGCTCACTCACATAACATACCACAGGCCACATTAGGATAGCACACAAAAACACCCTTTTTGCTCTCATTGTCCTTTTTCCTTCCTATCTATCCTCCGCGATAAGAAAAGCATTATTTTCACATGGATATGCTTTTGTCATCACACCTGATAATGAAACTAAACCTCAAACTTCCACGACCTTCAGAATACCAAAACAAATGCCAGGCTGAGATTGCATCACTATGGAGAATGTTGCAACCCTTACTCAGTATTGCTCAGTGGCATTTTTTTTAATGCAGTAGCTCAGTTTCCTGTTTGTTGCCAAAATCTAGTGGTTGCACACTTGGTTACATGAATTCATGGACAAAAACACACGTGATTGTGGTCATTTACTAATTGTAATGCAGTTTTACCCAGTTTTCATGTTTCACACCATTCATTATGTGAGACTTTTCAAAGAAAGTAATGACTATTGTACTAATATCAATTAAAATACTTGTGTACATATAATTTAATCTTTTAATAAGCTATTCTGGGATTCTTTAGATTTGTAAATAAAGAAAGACAAGAATTTACACAGAAATGTGCTTTTTGACTTTCCTTTCTCTTTAGCCACTGAAAACCAGAGAGCACTCATCAATACGTCACTGTTGGCAGTAGGATTTGATTAATTGCAGCCAACTAGCATTTCAAATGGTTCTCCCACCAGGGATGGATGATTTAATTTATGTTTTTTTGTGTGATGAGGTCCCATTTAGTCTGAGCTGGAACTAATGTTTCTAGATGTAAAGACTTCTTTGTTTTTAGTGTAGGTAGGTTTCCTCTTTCTTTAAGAAAGCTTCTAACATTCTACCAGAGAAGGTAAATCATTGAGTCAATCATTACTGTATCTGCCCTTTTCAAGCTAGACTAAGAATCTCTAGAATTGTCTTTGTGTAGCTGACGCTGATCACTGACCTCCTTGAAGGAAGGAGTAAATGAACACACGATATCCCAGCAGAAATAAATTAAAAGCTCACAAATGGCAGTGATATGATGAAAGGACTGTAATTAGTGGAACACTTTTAAGTTATTTGAAAGCTAGACTACACAAAACAGGCCATAAGTATTACAATGTTGCCCTTTCTATAAATAGTTCCCAGTTCTGGGGGACAGGAAGTATTTGGACAGCACATTAACATCAATCAAGTCATCACGTTTCATATTTGGTTGTAGGCAATGACTGTCGGTTGGTTTCAGGGGGTTTTGACCTTCTTCAGCAATGAAAATTGCTGTTTGCTCATGTTGTATGGCCACTGTCAAACATACTGAATTATATTGATAGATTAGACAATTGCCTGTTGTAAAAATAACCCAGTTACAACTGAAACTTTAAAAATATGATGCATCCCTACCTTCAAAGCAGTCTGACAGTCAAACAGTGTAATAAATATTTGAAAACTTTATGTCCAAAAGTCATTGCACTGTTCCATCACTCGAAAAAGGTCCATTTGCCTTATTATAAATGCAGTCCAAATGGAGATACTGTCAAGAGAACAAAATGTTACATGACACATGTAGATTTATAAACTGATATATTTGGGCACAGTATTTATGCAGAGAAGCCCTAAAGGATGAGAGGTTGAGAACGGATTAACCTAATTGTTTCATATTAAATCCAATGTACTGGAGTGGAGAACTGTCCATATACTCACAGCCTGCGGTGTGTCTGTAACCTATGAGCATGGTGGTATAATAACCTCTTAAGAAATTATTAATTTTGTATCTTTGCTGTAATTAGCTAGCTTATTCATTGTTATTGTTAAAATATAAATGTTTTATTTATGCCCATTAGAGGCCAATAAGCTGAGCCAGTGACATGTCAGTGTTGTTCTGGATCTTCTCTGTCCACATATATCGTCAGCAAACTTTACCACCAGTCAACAGACGTCAGCTGCACTCACACAGCCGACAAAGTTGACCAGTGTGTCTGAGCCGAGGTCACGACTGGAATGTTGATACGGAAAGTCACAGTGAGCAGCATATCTGCATGTTGACAGAGTGTAACAAGCAGTGGGAACACAGCGATTGTGTGGTTTATCAAGCCAGGTTGTGTTTGACTTACACATCTTGTTTATTCTGTGTGGCTCTTTGAGTCTTTTTATATCAAAAGGTTATTCTCACATATCCTGGGGGCTTGAGCCTACACATAAGTCTGTCCTTCTCTTTATCCTCTTGTCTCCCTGTAGTCTGAACTGTATCATGCAGAATGTCATGCTTGCTAACTGCTTCTGCTGCATCTGATGTCTTAGGTGTTTGCACAGTAGTGTGTGTTTGCATTCCATCACTCACCCAGTCACCAGCGGAAATTTGTACCTATTCGTGTTTTTTTTTCAGGATGGTTTTGTGTAACCCTGAGAGAAAGGGTGTGGCACCAACATTGCTAATTCCCACAAGAGCCAAGCTAAAAATTAATACACTAATGGCATTTTACAGTGCTTCAAGGAAAAAACAAAAACATCAACCTGTATGTTGTTATTTTTTGTTTGGACCTTTTTTTAAGCAAACAAACCTTTTGCAAAGAAACAAACTTGTTAAATCTCTGAAGAATACCTGTCAATTAAAGGGTAAAATTGGCAATATTCTATTTTTTTTGTCAACTAATCCCATGGAAAGACTGTGTTAGTCTATCTCTCAATACTTTCCCAACTTCCCTACCCTGCTGTGGCACTCTGCCTCTAGCCTGTTTCCACTGAATAAGTAAATTTAAACTTTAAAGCAAGTCACACACAGTACATGCTTCCATTTTTAAAAACACATGTTACTCTAACTGGTGTAAACATGATATTTATTAGGAGACTTTTTTTGGCTGCAGATTTGGTGCACCAGTGAGTATTTTGCATATGGTTCATGGATGCGTTTTTAATAGTTTCTGGACAACAATAGGTCTATGGCACACAGGAACAAGTCTATCCGACTTTGGATACAGAGACAATACTTTCTAGGAGATCAATTCTTTGCTGGTTTTGGTCTTTTAATGGAATTTGTTGACGGTAAGTTAAAATTGTATCTTAAATATGTCAGTAGCATTTAAGATCTTGGTACCATGTTAGATTGATTTGTCTGAAATCAAATCAGAGTCAACACAGATCAGGTGACAGAGCTAACCAATTAATTTATTTTTAGTTTATTTTAAACTAATAAAATTATAAGATTGTTAAATAATGTTGCTTGGCATTTATTTTATAAGTAAAAATATTAAACACCTGCTGCCGCTGGACACAGCTTAAAAATTCTCTGACTTAACAGTGTAAAATTAATTCTATAGAGGTTTCTCTTGGCTCCTTGTCAGTGTGGTAAACTTATAATATATATATATATATATATATATATATATTTAAACATATACAGTGCTACTGTATATTCACAAGGGAGCCAAGCCAGACTGTTTGTACAAGAGATGAAAACACTCACAGAGTCTCGGGGGGGAACACTGGCTTCAGCTTCTTGGAAGTATGAAACAGGAATGTAGACTCTACATGTTTATCTTCATATCTAAGTGATGGTTTGAGCAGTCTGCTCTGATCAGTTTAAAAAGAATTTCCAATGTGTCTGCAGACGCCCTGTGTCTCTGCTCTACCCACGTAGCTGAAGAATGCTCAGCACCGTAAATCAACCCTGAACCAACTTTGTCCTGTCAGGAAAGCTTTGTGCACTTGGCTGAGCATATTATGTTCCTAGAGTCACGTCTGATCTCTGACTTTGATCACTGCCTGTTGGGCCAAACTGAAATGGTTTTTCTTTTCTTTTTATCTTTTGAGGCCCCCCTCAAGCGATGTCGCCACTGTGTTGGCTTAGCTAGACTTAACGTTCATGCGTTCCTACAGTCCACAAAGGGCTGTTCATATTTTCTGGAATTCAGTGGTACAGAACATAATGTACTGACTACACCACTTGTGATACAGATCCCTATAGATAACTAACTTACAGGGAAGAGAAAAACTTTCATCCCATGTTCTTAGATCACATCACACACACAGGGTTTTCATACATGTCTGTGGATCAAATCAGAAAAAAATCTATTTTGGATTTTTGGCCATGCTAGTAGTGTGGCTCAAGGGATGGCAATGTTGGTTTCAAATTGCTTCATGTCATTCATGTTACCTTGGATGAATTGTGATAATTTGGGGGTGGCCCATTAACTTTTAATCTAGTGCCATCATCTTGTCTCCCTGTCAGCCTCAGCTTTACTTTGTTTTGTGCCAATCAGTAAATGTTAACATGCTTAACTATGATGGTGAACACGATTAACATTAGCAAACATTAGCATGTTAGTATTGTCATTGTGTGCATTTTACCATGCAACTTTATTAATAATAATAATAATAATAATAATAATTAATAACAGCTTTATTTGTAACATGAATTTATGTTTAGCTCAAAGCATTATTGTGTTTATAAGTATACTGCAGCCTGACTTGCTAGAGTGGGTGTGGACTCTTGTTCCAGGCACACAGGCCAGTTGTTAGCCATGTTCCTGTCTCCACTGTCACCATACTCATAAGTTGTGCTAGTGAAAACTTGAGCATTTACAACAAATTTTCAGCTCTTTAATATAATCTTTTGTGTCTTGTCCACATGAGTCCTACACATTGCCATCTCCATGCAGCAAGGGATCTTGAAACATTGGGGGCTTAGCCCAGCCCATAAAACTTCATATCTTCACATAATAATTGACTCTCCCCCCCAAAGTTATGTCTGTAAAGCAGTAAATCAACAGTAAACATCCTCTATTTATACGGCACAACGAAACTCACAACACTATTAACTGTCTCATTTTGATATTACTAAATTGTAATGTCATGTGTCTAATTATAATAATATAACAACGAAACTGCGGCAATATGAACCGGGGGTCTGGGGTACTGCCCCAGAAAATTATAAGTGTTAAACACTTAATTTCCTGCATTGTGGTGTTTTTCTGCACCAATTTCTGCATTTTCAGCATCAATTTACTGTGGAAATTATTTATGTAAAGGGACACACAAAATTCAGGTAGCAGGCTGTCAAACTGTAACAGAATATAATGCAGAGCAGCTCTCAGGCATTCTGAGTTGCTTTCAGATATGTTTCTCCTGTAGATCAACTTTTAATATCATCACTGCTGAATCAACACACGCAGACGTGACTGATTGAGGTAACCTCTTTAAATGTGCATGTGGCACCTTTTTACCTCATCAATAATAAATTAAATCATTTTAATTCTGGACTTAATAGCTCCTGTGTTTCAGCAGGTTTTCTGCTCATGTTCAAAGTTCTGCACATTCAGAATCTAACTGGGTTCTCTGACATTTCCAGAATAAAGGAATATTTTGAGAGGTCAAACAGGATAAATCATCACAAACTTTGCAATCAATCCGTGGTCCACCTGCATGCCGCACCATGTGGAAGGGATCCATACCACGTATTGCACCACTACTATCCATGGTAGTGTGGGGATTTAATTCTTGCATGTTTTGTTGCACAGGATCACAGCCCCTATGTTTCCACATGAGGAAAGGTCAAGATATCAGAGTAAAAATGAACTGTCTATTGCATTAGACAAGGCAACTTGACCAGTTTATGTTATTAAGTAGCCCATTAAAATATTTCTGCAAATGCAGTGAAGAAGTTCAAGTTCTAAAAATCGTGATTTATTTTCATTCATAAAAATGTCTCAAAACATCCCACTATTTATTAGCCTAGTGCCAACAGGGTTAGGGTTAGCAGCTTGGAAAAGATAACTGCGTCGAGCAAAACCCTCGCATTCCAGCAGCAACCTCTGTGAGGACCAGTCCAGTCAACACATGTATGGGCGCACATCATTTTAAAACAAGACAGTAATTAGGCTGTCTGTCTTTCAATCAAGGTTTAGTTAGTCTGTGCTAATGCAAGTTTCCCCTTCTGACAGAAGCAGGACCCCATTTGGGACTGTACTAGATGAGACAAGGAGGTGGAACAGGAATCAAACACTTAGGGACGCGGGTACGACTTTGAACCTGGGTGGGGGGACACTAAAATCAGAATTATTTTTAAATATAAAGTACTTAAATGGTCATTTCTAATAACTTTTGAAAACAGAATGTACTTATTATTGTGGCATAAAGAGGGTATTTGCAGTGACAGAAGATGGAGAATAATATAACTAGAACAAAACCAACTACATAAACCATAGAACAGCGGATAGTTAATGTAGCTAGCCACGGCACAAATGTATTCAGTTCTCCTAATGTTACACTTGTCTGCGATATTCCCTGTGTCTCACTTGGCCCTGACTCTCCTTGTTCTGTGGTCACTTCAACTCACATCTAGGAAAGCAACATATGTTTGTGAACACAGAACTGTCTTCAATGCAAACTCTGATGACATGCTATTAACCTGACAAAGTCATTTTACTCTGTGAATTTTAGAACAAACTATACAGTATGTCTACTAGCTATCCATACAACTTACAAGCTCGTCCTCCTCCTAATCCTCCTCCTGTGACCTCTGTCCTCTTCCTCTTAAATACTGCAGGATGCTCATCTCTGTGTGAACATTTGACCACTGTTACTTTTAAATTGTTTATGGACATGTATGTACACATACTTTTTAAGATCAGAGACAGAGGCAAAAAAGTGGCCCAGGAGTTTGTCCGTGGTCAGTCCACTCTCCAGACAAAGTATTTGTCGGGGCCCTGTGTCTTTAGAGAACTTTATTCTTGCATTCTTGAGAATTTTATGCAAGTAGAGTGTAATTTAGATAACTTTGTGAGCCAATACATTTTCAAAACTAGAAACCCCTCTCTAACTCTTCTAAAGTAATCACCTCAGCTAAGCCCTTGAATACGATAAATAAATCCATCTCATCATCATGCTTACCATAAACTGGTGCTCTGTACTGGGTCTGACTCTGTTTTGCTTTTGACCTCATTTCTGCTGTCTGTCTCATGTTCACCATGGCAGCACTAGTAGGCCTACTGGTGCTGCTGGCCAGTGGTGGGTAGAGTACTCAAAATCTTTACTCAAGAAAAATTACAACTACTCCCATAAAAAGTAAAAGAACAAAAATGACAAACCTACTCAAGCAAAAGTACAATATATTTCATCTGCTGTTCATCAGGTTAGAAACAGCTGCTGTGCAACAGGTTATTTATAGGGAATGCAATTTGCTTTGCTTCCTGATCATCTGTAATTTAGCTACTTCTACAATTCTATTTCTACAATTATTTTCCTTTTTAAATCTCCATGAAGGTGTTGATAAGATCACTATAAAATATCTCTTTTGCTGCCCAGCCAACTATATGTAGCCAACCAAACGGCTTGCTTTGCAGCAGCACAGGCAGCCAAAATTCTGATTATTCCTAAAGCATCTCAATAATCTTTACAACGCAAAGAATTATTGTGGCAGTAACAGGAGAGCAGCTCCTTGTTGAAGCAGGTGAACCTAAATACAGAGGAAGCTGTGCGTCATGCGTAAAACCCAACAGGAGTGTTTTATCCTCTACTCTCTCTGTGTGCATCTCAAAAATAAATAACAGCTGGTAGCTGCTGAGTGAAAGATTAGTTTCACCAGCGACATTCTGTTTATGGATTCACCGTCGGACATCGCTATAAAACAAATAGTAACCAATGTGTATTAAAGAAAAGAAACAGGATAATGTCCAAAGCGATGCTCTGTTCAACAACAGGACACTTTTAATATATCTCAATCAGCTGGATCATTTTATTCTCGCTAATTTGCAGGAGAATAAATAATAACAATAATCTCTCTCTCTCTCTCTCTCTCTCTCGCTCCAGCGCGCGTCAGTTGAGCGAGTAAAGTTCAATTTTCGGCCTTGCCCTGCAAGTAAACGTAACTTCATGCAGATACAATACAACGTTTAACACGTTGTAATGATTCTGTGGAAATTAGTTGAACACAAGTCTTTTGCAGTAATTTGTACGAGCCTATTTTGACACTGCAGAAACACGTCTTGATATTATGGGTTGCTCATAATATCACACAGGTGATTTGCAGGTCAAAAGATGTCTTGATTTCTTGGCTAAAATCTGGCTAAATATTGTTTACCTTTAGATGTATAGTTTACATATGACCCTTGTTTCAACAGCATAATGGTCATTTATGTTTCCATATGTAACTTAAATGCGTAAACACCTATTAGCCTATATAACCCCAAATGAGTGCTTACTCAGCAGTTTTCACAATTGGCAGAATGAAAAAGTGACAAAATACACATAATACCCCCCCACCCCCCCGCAAAGGTGGTCAATTGAATCTTATAAAACCTTCAAAATGAGATGTCAGCCAATTTTAAACTATGTTACCTTAAAAGCCTTTAATTTGCATCTATGTGTGTCTTCTATTGCAGCAGGACAGAGTCCTATTTTAAATATTCGGCCTTCCTGCTCATCTCTCAGCCTCTGCTATACAAATACAGTAAAACCATTTCAGCAGATTAGCAGAAGGTTCCTGGCAAACAGACCTGTCTGTGTCTTCTGCACTTACCCATCGACCCTTCATAGTGCAGATACAGGAAGAGTGACTGGAAGTAGGCCATCAAAAATGCTACTGGAATCATTAGATGCAGACAGTCTAACTTCCTGCTGGCTGATATGATTATTAACATAAAAATCTATTGTTGGATCTAACACCTACCACTGGAGGGAGACAGAGGCCAGATCATAGATGTTAAGACATGCTGACCACCCATCCAACAGTTTCTCTTAACCCCAGTCATGTTTTGTTCTTCATTATTTTCATCGTCCCTGTGATATAAAGATGAAATGGTGAACTGCACACCCATTCGCTGCTCATTAAAAAAAAACAAAACTTGTTTCTTTGTTCCTACTCTAAAGCACACTACTGTGGATGGCTCTCAGAAATCAGATTTCACCCCTGTCTTGCTTTAAAAGCTTTAATGGGGAATTCATTCAATCAAGGGAAGACATGACATCGTTAAGGTTAGAGAAGAAAGAATGCGGTGAAGAGGTGGGAGCAGCGAGAGCAGCCCATACCTTGACCATCACCCCAAAGTGGGTCTGAATAATACAAAAACACGGTGTTCCTTTCTCCCTGCCTTCATGTCATTATTAAAGGTTGTACGCTGAAGGTGGAAAACATTGAGATAATAACATTGATGCCAGCTCAATCAATTTCATGGTCTGTTTAATGGAAAAGTGGCAGGTTGTCCTATTACTTTGTACAGTCGGTGTGTCTGATGTGGCATAATGGATGGAGATAAAACAGCGGAAGGTTACATCACCAATCCACATGTCTTATTAAATCCGGAGACACAAGGACTTAAAACAAATTCAAATCTCAGCATAAAATAGGCAAGTCATCAGAGGGGATTTCTGCTCTTTTTAAAATTTTCTTTTGGTGATTGTTAATTTGATTGCTGCTCACAAGAAAAGTACATCGGAGAGAAAAAAAAAGTAGGAGAGTCTGTACAGTCACATTTGCAATTCAATTTTTAATTAAATAAAAGCAGAATGGTACTGATGCTTCCATGCTGCAGTGATAGATAGCTTGGTTTTGTTTACCTGTTTGGATTCACGTTTTTTTTCTGCATTTCTGCAAAAATGCATGCGTGCTATGTATTAAATATAAAATAAATGACATCATAACGTCGACAGAGAGCTGTATGCTCTTAAATTGTCCAGGTCATCTTTTGGCAACAGGCGGAGGAGCACAAAATTGTGATGCTGTGGTTGTCTTTTTCATCAATAGGGGGCAGTATGGTTACATAGGAGCTGCTTTCAACATCCTCTGCACAAAAGCTCTCTTGAGTACAAAGAGAAAATATTATATAATAAAAATCATCTTGGAAGCAGAGCAGCAGTCGCCTAGGAATTTCTGGGAACTCAATATCTTTCAGTGTCTGAGTTTGGAGTTTCTATCTCTGATTCTTGTGTCGCCTTTTGCCTTTGAAGCAACATAAAAACTGCTAAAACCTTTTTATGTTTGTATGGATATTAAGTTTAGTTTGTGCTGGCTGTCTCTCAGTTGGTATTTGATTCTGTAATTGGAATCTAGACCTTGGTATTTACCTTTTGAGTTTGGTTGCAACCGTGTCCACATAGTCCCCAAGTGCATCGAACATACGTCTTCCTTGCTGTTAAGCACATGCACCGTCACATGCACTCATTTTTAAAACCAACAAATTTTTGGTTCCAGTTCCATTTCTACTTGCCACACTTTTTGTAGATACCTCTTAACTTTAAAATTAAAATCTAATCACCAGTCTCATGCAAGTGCTTACAAGTGCTTAAAAAAGGGAATAAGCACATTTCCATTTAAATCACTTCTCTGTTGTATAGCACCTTGGGTAAAGAATTAAATTTAGGCCTAATCAGTACTGAGTGTGGGTTTTCTTCGGGCATTAAACAAATTAAGATGTATGGCATCAGATTGCTTGGCTGAAACCACCCACTGTATAATAATCATTACTGCACAGCTAATTGTCCACCATTGTCAATATGGAAAACATTCTTTACTGTAATTCTGGGTTCACTGGAGATTAGGGAGGAAATTCTGCTCATTATGGGAATTATTAACAGTTTTATAATCCACACTGAACAATAAAATCATTTGGTCAAAATGATGTGTTAAGTATGAAATCTACATTGTTGAGCCCCCAACAAATTACTCTATAATCTACTTCCCCTTCATGAAACAAACAGTACATCCATGTTGAAATATCAAAGTACCCTCTGATCTAATTTCACCGAGGTGAGGGAGGAGTTGAAGCTGCTGATTTTTCATGCCGCACCGTAACCCTCTCCAACTGTTTCTCATCAGCTTGCTTTGCCTTGTCGTCTTATGTAAGGAGTCGACTGCACTCATTCACAGCCCTGGGAAATGTGAGACACGGCTTCTTGATCGGCTTCACAGTTTTTGGGTGCTGTTTTTGGAAGTAGAATTTCATGAGTTCTTAGCCACGCTGGCAGCAGAGCTCCGGGGATGGCAATGTCGGTCTGTCTGTCGATCCACCACTTTGGTCTGAAATATCTCAACAACTATTGGCATAATTACTATGAAAGTTAGTATATATATACTTGGTGCCCAGAGACTGTATCCTAATGGCTTTGGTGATTATCTGACCTTTCCTCTAGCGCCACCATGAGGTTCACATTTGTGGCTTGTGAGGGAAATGTCTTGACAACTGTTGGATGAGTTGTCATGACTTTTGGTGCAAACACTCATGTTCCCCTCCGGATGAATTCTAATAACTTTGGAGATTTCTTAACTTTTCATTAGTGCCATTATCATGTCAAAATGTTCTATTGTCCAGTAATTTGGTTTATGACCAAATACTTGCATAACTGATGACATTCCCATCAGCCTCAGCTGTACTTTGTGTTTTTTGCTAATTAGCAAATGTTAACATGTTAAAGTAGCATGGTAAATTATACCTGCCTAACAAATACCATGTTGATGTTAGCATTTAGCTCAAAGAACCACTGTGCCCAAGTATAACCTTGTGGAGCTGATAGCATGGCAAAAGACTCTTAAGTTGTGTCCCAAATCCATAATAAACAGTAGTTCTAAGCAGGTTGTGAGTGTTGAGTGTAGTACATTAACACTGGAAAAGTTCCAAAAAAGTAAAAAACAAACAAAAAAAAAACAAACCCCCAAATTTTTGATTGTGGTGTTGATGGACACCATTCTCCCATAATACAATATGAAAAGAAATGTAGAGCTAATTGTAGCTGGAAAACATTAAAATTAATTGTGGATGGTGATGAGTTCCAGGAGCTGAGTTGTCTCAGAAGAGAAGTATTACATTACATATTACATATGATGCACTGAATTTCTGTAAAGATATTTTTCTGTCTCTTTGTTAGGTTTAGTTGGCAGTAGCATTCTAAACTTGTCGTCATTTCCTGTTAATTTAAAACAATGCTATGTTGATTTCTTGTATACTAGTTGAAAAACCAGTATCCCATAAAAATGTATAAATAATGTATATATAATTAGTATGCAGTATGGAATTGGCATACACCTTTCATCTTGTTGTCTTTTTAAACTGCTGGTTGTTTCTTACTTCAGTGTGTCTACTCTACCTCTACCTCTTAAATTAAAGCAGTGTCCAGTTGTGTCTCCTCTTCACATGTTATGACCTTTGTCGCAAGCAGTTGAACTAAAGGGTGATTTTCTTCCCCCTCAGATTGTTTTATTTAAAGGATTTTTAAGGTGAGAAGATATGAAAGTATTCAGTATTTCACAAGAATTTCACAACAAGAAAGCAACACATTTGAGAAAGGATATCCCTTTTATGAGATTGTGACCCCTCCAATTCATCTTTAGACACCTTGTGGAGTCCCGACCTGACCCCCAGGTAGGAAAAGTATTAGAATGTAGAGAGATTTGGAGATTTATTTCTTCCTGTGGCCACATATGCCAACCATATAAATTAATTGCACGGTAAAGTGCTCTCACCAAAGTGCACAGGATATGCTATCCAGAGAACGTTAAAAGATTTTACTCTAGGTGGGTGTCTGAAGGAACGTTCAGTACTCCAGCTACGCAATGCACAAACATCCTCCCACATGCATTTCAATTGATCGAACAGCATCTCGAAGTTGCTACAGGTTAATAACCATGACAACCTGTTGGTCATGTCATTACTTCTTGGAACAAAAGTCACTGGGGTAGTTGCATGGAAGAGAGCGGCCATCGTGTAGGTGGAGGTGGATGAGGAGGAGGAGGAAGCACAAGACAAACCAGTCATCACCGTTCTGGGGGAGCAAAATGCACCAAAGACAAAGGATGGAATTTGCAGGAAAATTCAGGCTTTTCTCCTCAGAGGCATTAAATCTGTGCGAGGCATATGAACGGCAGGTTTGTTAGGCTCACTTTATAATTAGACTTTGGGCTGCCACCATCATTTCTCATCTCTGTGGAAAGGAGAGCACCAGTCCTCATCACAGCAACCTGCCTCGAAGGTGCTCATTAATGAAGTGACGAAAACACACACACACGCACGGACACACACACACACACACACGCATACACAAACAAAAATACTCACATTTACACTCAGGAGCCCTTTCTACTTTATTTACTCCAACAGCTCAAATAATTGTTTTTCATCCCATTTTAAAATGAGGACAGGTTTGTAACAGCTGTGAGATAACGCCTGCCCCAGCAATCTGAGCATGATCACACACACACACACACGCATGCACGCACGCACGCACGCACGCACGCACGCACGCACGCACGCACACACGCACACACACACACAAATATGATTTAAAGAGGCTAGCTTGATATCTTAATTATCATGTTAAAGTCAGTTTTAAGGAGGCTATCATCCATTTAATTTTCTCTGTTCATCATCTTTAAATTCTCTGAAAAACGGAGCATAGTCAGTGTAAATGTGGATATAAAAACACCAATCAGGTGTTATGTTTTGAATGTTTATTTTAAAGTATAGAAGGATTGTTTATTCACTGAGTACAGTTATTTCCAGGCTGGCTGGTAATGGGTTATAAGGCCAGCTTCCTCCAGCTCTTCTGGGCTCTCCTCTCTCCACCTCCAACCAGGCAGAAGGCAGAATGTTGTCTACCTTTTTGTAAGGAATGGGCAGACTTTATTCAAACTATCCTTTCTCCGGAGTCTAGGTGAGCTCTTTTTAAGTAGGTAATTATAGATTGATTTGATTTAGGTTCATTTTGTTTATTGTTTTGTTGCAGCCCACCCTGAAGCTCAAATAAACTTCTGAGTAAAAATACTTAGATGGCTCAAATGTAACATAAAAGTAGTTAAATTAAATTTGAAAACCTTATCACCTTATCACCCTCAGTAAGTGAGACAGAAGACTGAGTACCTTAGCAGAGTGGATTTGTTGTGATTTAATTGACATTTATGCAGGAAATTGATCTGTCAAATAGATACATAAACGTAGTGTCTGCATGCCTGCTACTACCTTAAGAAGCAGATGTGTTTGCCGTAATGCAAATGGAAGCAAAAAAGGACTATTATCTTTTCTCAAAATCTTTTATATAAGCATTAGACTGTTGGCTAATTCCGCAATAGATGTGTCAAAAAAAGCAGTCCCTCAACTATCTGAGACCAGCTCCACCAACATGTTATTTATTTGTTTCCAAATGCCTGGACTGCTAGATGTAATCAGGTGGTATTTTTGCTTTTGCTCTTCTTAGGTCTTTATGCAATGTAACAGCATCTCAGTGCACTTGAAAGTGCGTATTCCCATTGTTTTATAGCATTTAAAATTTAGCCATGGTGGGGATATTTTTCTATTCTATAGCTTCATATTAAAATTTAGCGTTACATATTCCAAGTTTAATCTAAAACACTCTCAGAATTAAAGGTACAGCATATTAGCGAAATTCATAATGTGGACGTACTTGCACACTTTCTCACACTTTTCGGTATAACTGCTAATAGAATATTGTACCATGACATTTTGAATATTGCCAGGCTATTTTTAAGACCTAGCACCTCATGTTAGGAGAAAAAGTATTATTAGCATTCTGGCGCACTGAGAGCTTCAACCTCAGTTTTGAACCTTTGGGTTAAAAAAAAATTATACTGTACTAGCAAGAACTTGCTTGCATATGTGCCCATTGCTAAACACACACACACTGGTGATGTGATACAGTGCTGGCTCATTCATGCTAATGTGATTGACTCCTGTTTGTCTCAGCAAGTGATTGTGCCAATCCCTTCTCAGGGGACTGCTCCAGGGTTTGTGAGTTTGAGTTTTTCCTCAAATCCCATTTTATGCACCTCTTATCATTACTTTGCCTCTCCCACTTACATCACAAAGGTTGATATGCGAGGAAGGAAGAATCAATGCAACGTGTATCTGACAAATGAGACATCCTTGAGTGTTATTTTGTAGCACTATCAGTTTCCTGTAACGTGTTTCACAGCAGCACCGCCTGCCACTGGACATAGAACAGATTGTTCTATTTGCCTTGTTTGCATTTTCTCAGATGATGTGATTGTATACATATTGTACTTAAGTATGAATTATGAGGTATTTTCATTTTATGCTACTTTACACTTGAACTCAATTACATTTCAGAGGGACATATTGTTCAATATACTCCACTACATTTATTTGACAACTGGAGTTACTAGTTACTTTGCAGGTCCAGAGTTTAGATACAAAGTGATCAACAAATTAAATATAATGCTTTTTTATAGATTGAACTTCCCAACAACATATACAGAAGTTACAATTAGGCCCACCGCCTACAACATTAAAAGCCAGTCACATGTTAATGCAACAATAATACCATTCTAATAATATAATATACATAAATACTAAAATAATTCTGTATAATTGGCACTTTTACCTTTCATACCATTGTAGTTACTCCACGGCAGATCGATGTAAACGTAAAAACAACAGAGCACCTATTTGCTCTGTCTATTTTGCACCTAGCTTGTGACACGATCCAAAAACTCATGGAAATCCTTGCATGACTGGCTGAGCTCCAAATCCATACATATCGATTTCTTCTCTTTCCAGTTAATATTATCATAACAAAATACTACTGTATATATAAAAAAATTTTTGCCAAACCCCCACCCTTGTCCTATATTGAAAACAGAATAGTTTGTCACTGTACTAATATGTGTTATAAATACATTTGATTGGAAAAAAAAAAAGCCTGGCCCAGTTGGATTCTCTCACCACTGCGGCTGTCTTATCCTAAGTCCTAATTCATACCTTTGCTTGACCGCATGATGTTTTCCATGTTTTTTTTTTTTTTTAGTATCTGACCGAAAACCTAAATCTTGTTTAGCAATTTCTCAGTTGTGAAAATAGAAATAGAAATACTCATATTGACTCTTCATATTGAATGATTTGACATACAGAGTCCCATAAATCCACACATGAACAGCAAACAGCTATTTAGGACTGTGTGAGTAAAGATCAATCAAATGATTTGTATGTTCATTTTACACGCCCAAATGATTATAAGCATTTCATTAACACTTTTTCAAATAGACATGTTGTTTTATTAAAATCCAAGCACAATAAACATGTTATTGATTTTGCTGAATCTATATTATCATTATACTGTACTATTAAATCAGCTCCAGCATCCAATTACAAAATAGATTTCCAGCCCCAGCTGATACTGTCATAAAACATATATTGTTCAATGGTGTGATTTTCTAAACTAATTCCAAAACACTGACCACCTATTAAACAAATGCCTTCATTATAAGCATTTATAACTTTTATGAAAAGGGCATTCAATTGCACCAGATATGAAAGTGGAGAATTTATATATCATGTGTTTATGAGACCCACATGGAGATTTTAACTTTTTTCCCCACTTTCAAAAGAGAGTAGAGCTCTTCGATAAGTCACTAAAGCTTATGAAGAAACAGCTTTAAAAGAGTACTCCAGTGATTTAGTATTGCACTTCAGTAGTGTTTGGTAACTTGCAAAAGAAAATCAGAATCTCTGCAGCTAAGGCTGAGATATGTGTGGGTACTTACCAGTCAGGTAAGGTCTAACTAAAGATGCTGTCCCTGCATTATGGGAAGTTTATACAACCCACTGTTTTGGGGGGATTAGGAACAAAAAGGCCAGGATAGCTCAGCCTCAGCTGCAGAGCTTCTGCACAGTACCGTCTGTATACAAATTATATTTTAAAAGTGTTTTTGAAACTTTCATTCCAATAAAACCATTTGAATTGAATTATACAACCATTTAAAAAGGTTGTAATAGGCCTACTCATTGTGACTGAAGTGACAAACACAATGGAGTAAAAACAAGTGAGAGTTATTTGAAATAATTTTTACAGAAATACTGTGACTGACGAGTGGACGAGGCGTATCAGATGCAAAGCTAAGGAATATAACTTCTCCAGTAATATTAGGCTACCTATTATAGCATTTCATATGAATCAACTCAACTCAACTCAACTTTATTTATAGAGCACTTTCAACACCACAAGTGGAACCAGAGTGCTGTACAGAAGGCATAAAAGAGAAAATAAAAACAGAGACAAAAAACACAGCAAACAATCTACCCAAATAATCCCACTGTCATAGCAAAACTTATATTTTTAGGTTTTCGTGGCCATAAAACCCTTTACAAATGTTTTACGGATAAATACTATCATATGACGAAAGAGTGGACGAACAGCAAGTAACGCAGCTACCACTGACTCCGGCTGCGCCCTGTTACGGCTGCGCCACGGTTTTGTTCCATCCTCTGCCCAGCATCAACGTCCACTGGAAGCATCTCAGAAGCATTTCAGCAGCGCAGCATATAGCCTGCCTCACTTTATTGACTTGTTAATTTGTCAGTTTTGTGCATTTCAGAATCAGAGCATTTTGCCTGCCTGATTTTGCTGACGTGTTTAGATTTTGTTGATTTTGTAAGTCTTGCTTGCTTTTTGTGGTTCTACTATAAGTAGTACTTTTCAGACCTTTGGCTGTTTCTCTGCAGTCTCTCCTTCTGGACAGTGCCTAGAGTCCAGTAATGAATCCAACATTACATGTACATTAAATGTACGGTGTTTACAACTTTTTCTCTCACATGCACGAGCATGTTAACGCCACCTGTTGCTGATTGGCTGGAACAATGTTGTGTGGCTTGCGTCGAGCTACTTTCTTTTTGTTCCATTTACAGACCCAGGGCTGTGTCAGACACACAAAACGGAGAGCTAGCGAACTGTGAGGAAATATTCACTGAAATAAAAAAACATTTATGGATTAGAATCACTTAGTATGCCTTTAAGTGTGATGTATCCTCACTGCAGCCTACTGCGAAAGGCTTCTTCCTCTTCTTTAAGCAGCATTTTCTAATTGCAATGTCTTTAAAGATGGTGGACCTCAATCGATGCCTGTGTCATGTGATGGACTACAAATGCACAAGGATTAAGTAGAGAAGAACACTTGTTCCCAGAGAGAGACATGGGACTGGGTGTTAGCAGAGCTAACAGGTAGGTAATAGGACATGTGTTTTATGTGGTCAAATGGGTTGGGGAATTACTTGTGGTAATTGGGAAACAGCAGACAGATTGTATTACCTGAAGACAAATACTAGATACACACAGCCACAAACACACGCACGCACACAACAACTTCGACTAGAACTAGTAGCTCAGGAAACTTTGTGTGAGAGATAAGCCTAAAACCATTAAATAAAAAAATACATGATTTGGGTTTTTCTGGTACAGAGGAGGTTTTGAGTTTCAGGTCCTATAGTGCTGGGCACCTTCTGATTCAAGTCTTCAGTCCAAACACTTTTACTGTTTGCCTGAACCTTTTACTCGCAATATTTACACAAATTACACCAATTTTACACTAGAAAACAACTGTCTACTTGTCAAGAGGACTAGCACGGAACCTGTGAAAACAGTTACATAATGTCTTCTGTAGCTCTGAAAGAAGCTCTCCAAAGTCAGAGAAAATAACCGGTGTTTAACCAAGAGGGTAAGCCACAGTTGAAACAGTGAAGCTGACCAAAGCCTGCATAGAGGGTTAGCTTCACTGTGTTTAGCAGGTGAGCATTGTAGGTCTCATATATATATAAATTACTATATACAGTATATGTCAGAGGTTGCATGTCTTGGGACAGCTAGGGGTTAAGTTTCTTGTTCACACTGGTGGATGTGTCACAGTGAGAACCCAGGTCTGCGGTCGAAGTAAAAAAAAATCTTCTTTCCTAATCACCTTTCCTTGACTTCGATGGAAAATGTTATGAGGTCAAGGACAGATGTGAAGGAGAATTCATAAGGACTTAGGAAAAGAGGACCGCGGGGCTCAGAGAATCTGACTGCTCTTTTCCAGGCGATGTAATTATGCGATGGCGGATGTTACTGACTTGACTTGAAGATGGACTACAAAAAGCGCATCTCTGATACTGTGCATCGTGTTGTTTTAATGCAGGCCATCTAAAGGTGGACAATATATTACTAATATAGCGTCCGAGCGAATAGTATAGGCTATGCGCTACGCGCAGCTCTGTAATCAAATACGATTTTACCCATAGCCTAGTAAAAAAAACAGTAATTGAAAATCAATCTGTGGTGGTAAGCGTTGATAATGTGGCAGGTCGCCACAAATAAATCACTGTGTGGGAGACACTGAAATAATACGTTACATTTACTTTAGAAGTCATCCAGCTTCATCATTGCCTTTGATATGTTACAAAACTTAATTTCACTCCATAACTTGTTGCTGCCGCAAGGAATTGTGGGACGGGATTATCTCCTTTCCTTTCGTAAAGGATGGTGCGGTGTACCCCAAGCTAAAGGAGATATGAAAGGAAGCACTGAAGCTCCTTTCCTTAGCTTTTAGAGAATTTGACCTCCTATCATGGCTGCCACTGAGATACTTCCGGTTCACTTCACTCACACCAAAGGCATGTTTCTTATCCACTGCGTCATTGCCACCCCAAGGATCATGTGGGATCCTCTGCTGTTTTGATGTTGACCATTTACAGCAAGGTGAGGCAGGCAAGAGTCATACCAGGGAAGTAGTTCAACAATGGGTAGGTCCACAGTCCAAAATCCAATGTAGGCAATGTTCAAGCTGAAATAATATATTCTGTTTCCCTGTGTTTTGGATATTCTGTAATATCTGTAGATATTCTGTAGAATATCCAAAACACAGGGTAACAAACACTTAATTTCTGATATGTCCCCAAAGGGCTGTTTTTTCCTTTTAACAATAAAACATATTGACAATATGTTTGAAAAACACATGTTGGCAATATTTGTAACACCAAAAAAGGATGCCTTTAAGTCTTTAAAGTCTTTTCATAAAGTAGACTGATAAGGTAATTCCAGGTAAACACAAACACAAGTATTCCTTAGTGATTTTATATAAGAGAATAAATGTAAATGTAATGTAATGTGTATATAAACTCTGTAGCAATTACAAAGCAGAAGAAGATAAAGATCTATAATGAAAAAGTGCTCTAAAGCTTAGACTGAATTGGGACTTTATCCTGTGAGACAACAAGAAAAGGCAAGGTCCCTTTCAGCAACTAATAAGACAACAACCACAACAACAACAACAACAACAGTGAAATCTAAAAAATAGGAAACAAGGCCACCATGGTGCAGAGTATACAGGTCATCCACACACAGCCAGTGCATAATGTGTACATTAGAATTAAAAGACTCCAGCATTACTGTTTAATGGCTCTGAACCAAATTAAACATTTAAAAGGCTCCACCATCAAAGTGATGTAAAGGGAAATAAATATTAATGAATGAACCAACACTTGGTTCAAAGGGTTGGAAGCTGGGAAAATTAAAAGGGAGCAAGGGTCTGCATACAGAAGGATGCTCAGTGGGGAGAGAAGACAGTAGTGAGAGTGTTTGATTCCTCTGAGACCACACATACAACCAAATACATGAATTAATGTTACTGTGAGGCAGGTTGGTTTAAAGCATGTCTGTTTCTGTGCACCAAACTGCATAAACTGTATATGTCCACAATCTGTTGAGATCAAGTGAGGCATGAAGTCTTAACAGTATCTAGTATTTCGTTTCTTTCAAGTCAGCCTTTTTCTTGCACAAATACTCTGCATTAGTGCATGTGTAGTCCTACTGATTTGGTCATTTGTGGTGTTGTCAACTTTGTTGGCAATAATGCAATAGCTGAAGTCTGGTTAGAGTCTGGAGCTCCGAACTTCCCTCAGTTCAACTCAGATTAATCAGAAGTTATCATCATCAGTTCAGATTTCCTCAGTTTCCTTTTCCTCCAACATAAAGCTTCATTGCAGAAATCTCTGTGTCTTGTCTTTTGTCTTGTTTTTTGTGACAACAAGCTTAATTTTGATCATCATTTGAATCTGTTGTGCAGACTTGCTTCCTGTACCTTTGTGTCTTGTAAGAAAAGATGGGGTTGTTGTCTTTGGCTGACATTATTTATGGTTAAAGCTCTACAGCAAAAACTGACAAACTATCTCTACTCTTTGATCTCATCTGATTACAGTCATTACAACAACTCACAAGTCATTCAAACTTTATCTATACTGGCCTGTCTTTACCAGAAAATCAAAAATTATCTTGTTTGTTCAAGTAGCTTATTATTATAGATATTGTGAATGTGACCTCTAGTGGCCTTATGATGGTAGTAAAGGAAGGTCCAAAGTCAGGTGACATATAGTATAAAGAGCAAGAAAGTCCACGTAAGGAGGTGGATGGCTGGGTCAAACTCAGTCAGGAGACTGGCATTCGTGTCTCATGTGAAACCAAGTCAGTGTGGAGTTATTTAGAGTTTTAAGCTAAATTGCGTAACTGACTTAGGTCACATGATGTCCTACTTACATTAAACAAAACTGTGATGTTTTCCTAAACCAAACTATGTAGTTTTGTTGCTTAAACCTAACCAAACTGCGACCGTTTAACCCCGTGTTTAACATCATGTGATATAATGTAGTTACGGTGCGCTAGGACTACACCTGTTGGAGGATAGGTATTTTCCAATGGCCATATATGTCATTTAGGGGCACTAAAATGTCGTTTTGTGAGACATTGACAAACGACCTGTTTTGTCATTTAGGTATGAGGACGTTTATCTATTCTGCACGGTCAAGCAGAACTGACTAAGCTCCTCACAAATGGCATGACAAAAAGTTTTAAAATTACACAACCTCTCTTTTTTTTCATATTAATTTTTTATACATAGCTACTTGCTAATTGTCTTTCTTAATGTGTAACTACTTGTGAACAGGCCACTCTTGAATGAGATTTTAATCTCAACTAGACTACCTAGAAAAAAAACCTTCAAAAATCCAATCTTTTGCACTGACAATCTTTAATCCACTTTTATTACATCCTGTTCTATTATATTGATAAACTGCCAATCCCATATGAGGCTGCATTAAGGTTCGGCCTTAGATGTTATGTCAGTAAATAAAGATATACTGATGTTATTGCCATAGAAATGAATTTACTGTTGTACAGTTTAATCATAATTTCCTTCCTTTCATATCACATTTTCAGTCCAAACTGAAGAGCTATATCTAAGAGGTTTATGTAAGACATTTATAGGATATATTATACATTATTAGTGTGTATTTGGCTGTGGCCCTGGGTGTACAGTTCACTAAACATGTGGTAGAAATAGCAAGGTCAAGAACAACGGGCAACACCAGCATTATTTTTCTTTTTGAAGATTCCCTCTCTCCAACATTTGTGGCAGCTTTAAGAATGCCGTAGGCAAGGTGGATAGCTCATCACAATGAATGACAAGTGTGGGGACGTAACCTTGACCAAATGAGGGGAAGAGGTGATGACTAATGATTCATTTTCCTGACTCAAGGTGAAAAGTTACACTTTTTGTGTGCAAGAGTCATAGCAATATTCTCCTGAATCAGAAAAGAGCAAATATAAACCCCCATTAACTGTCTATCATTTAACTCTTTATTACGTATATCGGCAAACCTGATCTAGAATTGTTGATTCAACATCTCTCAGAGCACATCCAATTACATGCTCTGAAGGATAAGATGCGTTTGAAGTGTGTCAAATATCACTGTATTTGGGAGATCTGAAGTGTTAACACAGGTCGACTGACCAAATTTACCACATCTTTTGTCATTGATACTGGCTGCCAAATGCTAACATATTAAGTTCAAGGATTAAAATGTTGAAAATAGAGCTCATCCTGATGCATCGGGACAAACGAAGATGCTAATTATCAAACAGAGTGTGTGTTGTCAGTGGATATTCATCTATGCTCCACATCAAAACAGCCTCCTGTACATCTCTTAAATATCTTAACTGATTTAAACTTGCAAATCCCTTTCGGTATATGTTTAATTCATCATTTGCCTCAAAGTTTCAGGCTCATATGAGTTAAAGATATGCAAATGAACTCACAGTGACTTCCCTGCCCGTTGACTCACAATGCCCCTGCGCTGGATTTGTCCTCTTGCTAACCCCTTATGAGGTGAGCGGGAAAATAATCATCCCAGGTTGCATTCTGCAATGACCTGCTATTTTGCTCCCATCTTAGCTTGAACAGATAGACCTCCTGTTTCTCTTTTCTGGTAGACATGTAAAAAGGGCAGTCTCCTTAGGCAAATATACTTCATCCATAAAATAATATATGCATTTTGGAGTTGATTATGTAAGAACACTGTTAAGATGCTTGGAATAAATTTAAGGATTTGTGTTCTTAGAAGTTAATATTAATTCCCTGCCCTCTGATGTGTAGGTTTGTCACAATATGATGAATGTTCACACTTTTGCTGATTAATTCATTTGAATGGAGTTTTTTTAATTTATTATCTTCATAAAACAGGCGGCCACACACTGAATAGATGCTCCCAAACTGTATATTAGAACATTGTTTTTTAGGGGCGTTTCAGTACGCAGGTGCCCCTTTCTCTGGAGATAGTTTTTGCCTATGTACCTGGTATCGTGTTGGAATGCACATACACTACCTTGATGCACAGATTTATTCAATATTTATTCAATAATAATAATCAATATTTTTTCAATTAGCAATACATCACGGGCGCAGCAGGCAGCTGATGCACAGATTTATTCAATATTTATTCAATAATAATAATCAATATTTTTTCAATTAGCAATACATCACGGGCGCAGCAGGCAGCTGTTTTCAGCAAAAAGGTTCTATAAAAAGTGATTGTACAGAACCTGCTCAGCACCAAACAGCAGACAAAAACAGTTAGCCACCAGATGAACATGGAGTCCCTACAGCACCAGATTTCCCCCCCAGGAATAGTGAGGACCAAAACAGAGCTAGAAGGACAGTGAATGTTGGACTTTTTTGTGAGTGGACAGAAACAAAACTTCAAAAGAATGCTAATATTGCTACGTGTCTGCTGCTGCTAATGAGTTTACCATATCAACTTAAAGGGGCATTATGGAGTTTCCAGCGGCCACTAGCGGTGCGGTTTTAAGGATTGCAACCAGGCATGTGCTCGTACGCGTGCTCGCTTAAACTCATGAGCAAGCATAATCCGAAACACAACCGCTTTCATACAGAAATCCTGCAATAAACTCAGAAACACCTGCATGCAGGCTGTGGCTTTTCACTCAGACGTGTTCAGGCTCTGTTACTTCAATGTTCCCGCCTCAGAGGCAGCTCAACACCAGCTCCGTAACGTTACTTTATTCAGCGCAACGAGCTGCAGATTGGCACAATCCTCCCGGAAAAAAGGCAGAGTGAGAGCGGCTATAGGCAGGCAGGGAGACTGCTTCACACAACATGCTGGAAACTCAGGTAAACCCCTACTGCAACCTTACAGTAAAAGTTTCATCAGCTGCAGGTTGAACTAATCCATGCTCGTTACTTGATCACGGTACATTTACTGCATTTAGGCGACGTGCTACATCGTTAGCTCGCCTGCTGCTTTCAGTAACTATCTTTATTATCTGTGTATCATTCACTGGAGGCTCAGCAATGTCAGCACAGCTAAATGTTTTGGATGATAACGAAACGGGTAGTGAGCTGGACTGAATATTATAACGAGATTGTGTCACAGTTTATAATAATAAGACCATAGTAAGTAAATTTAATGTAGTGTCAGTGGATGGCTATTCCTCTGGGTTGTATATTATGTGGGTCATGTTAGTTACAGCGACTGAGAGGTGGAGAAGCTATGTACCTGAGTACTGGTAAAAGGCAATAAATCTAAATTGAATGTTAAAAAGCAAACAGCGACAGGTCCGAGCTAATGTAAACAAATCGTTCCACATTTGTTTTTTTACTGTTACATCATTTCTTGTGGGCTTTGACACTTTGACATAATATCTGTGGTACACAGGATAGTAATATGGGTCGCGTTAGTTGGTGAATTAATGTGGAAAGCGGTCGGATAACATTAGCAACTGCTCGGTGTTAGCTGGCGAGCTAACGTGACTTTCTCTATGTTTCTCCAGCTTTACTAATGCTCACTTTGTTCTTACTCAACATCATCTGAACCTGTTTGGTCTGATGGGCTTCAGCACATGAACTTTATTGTCGTTTTGTATCCTTACGTGGAGCCTGTGTTTTGCTGGGAGCCGGTTGTTTTATGGTGTTAGTGGACTGCATGTCGTTAGCTGCCGTGTTGTCGCTGTAGTCAGAGAGAGGCTCGTGAGCGTGCACAGAGCTGAATCCAAACTCATATTAAAAGCAGAATAGTGGCTGATACAAGCAACAGAGAAAACAGGCGTGTGCTTAATTTCTAAGTGAGTTTTGAGCCCATTGACAATAAGGCAATGACAATTTGATTTATTAAAATCAAAAACTTACATATAGCCCCTTTAAAGACAATAATGTGTTGTGTTCACAGCTTGTTTTGGCTGCCCCCAAGTGGCTAAATAGCTGTTATTGCAGGTTAATAAAGTAAACATATCCTGTCTTCTGCTACAAGTCACTGTTGTAACCATATGGCAACGCCATTCAATAGAGGGTTAACTTCTTCTTTTAGCCATATTTAACCAAGGCCATGAAACTGAAACATGCTTTAGCTACAAGCTTATATTGTATAGAAAGATCAGATATTGTGGGTAAAACAAATGAAACACAGTCAGTGGACATTTTGCAGATAACTGCAGTATAACATAATTTCTAGGAGATAGGACTGGCATAAAGTTTTTTTTTTTTGCTTTGAAATTGTGCCTTTTCACATTAAAATAACATGCAGGATTGTCAATGTTCACAATGAAATAGTAACATTAAAAGAAGGAAATGGGACATTACACAAGCCCAATGTAGTGTAACCTCCCTAGAAAAAAACCAACATGACCAGTGAACATAATGTCATCTTCATGAGGCAGAATAAATTTTTAAACAGCACTGACTAAACTGCATTTCATGTCAGTAGAACCCCATGTACACTTGTTTGATGATTTATTCACTTGGTGCCGGCCACATCTGCAATCGTCCATGCCTAGCACCTGGCTTGTGCGAAGGTATTGGAGGAAAATGAGAGGTGGAGAAGTGTGTGGGTTTCATCATGACCTTATGAACAGGCATTTGCTTTAGCTGTTAGAGCCACGTGCGTTGTCAGTGGACTTCAGGTTGAGGTTAAAAGCTGTTTCATCTGCCAAATCTAAATGTTTAATGACCTCGGGAACATGATTAAAGCTTTGGTTGTTTCTTTACAGGCTTCTTGTGATCAAATAGATATGTTGATGAAGTAAAGCAGCTTTTTTTTTTCTATGGTTAGTCATCTAAGATGACTTTCTTTTACAGTGTATTCCAGAATTTGAACAGGATGTTGCACAAGATGGAAGTGGTAGCTTACAATAATAAGATAAACTTATAGAATATAGGGGTTTTAAAACAAGTTATTACAGCGCAGATTACCAATATTACATTTGACGTGATAAAATAAATTAGGTTTCTTAATTTCGGGCACATTCCCCATGTTTGACTGGTTGGCATAATCATCCTCAAGATCAGTGTTCTTTCTCCATCTCATTTTTATTCTCTCCCTGTCTTTCTGTCTTCCTCACCAAGCTCGCTGTTGTCATTGCTTAGGATTTGAAAAATATCTGCCAACTATCCAGTAAGTGAGTTCCAGCCAGTTCCCAATGTGCCTGTGTTTTAAATAGTTCATGATTTAAACTCCCTCCCTCTGTCTCCATGGCCCCTGCGAAGTAGCTGTAGAGATGCTGTGTTATTCTAAAAAGCAACTGGGGAGTATTTGTGTTGAAGGAATTCTTTGCTGCTGTGTAATGAAGGCTTATTTCATAACAGCGTTTCAAATAGAAACACGCTCATCCTAATTTGAGAATAGAATCTCAAGTAGAGGTTGTATAACTTGCCTTAAGCCGATGCATTTATGTTGTTGTATTGTCTGAATTGGATTGGAGCATTTATGCACTTTCAATCAGTATTTGACTGGCGTCTTTCTGTTTGTCTGCTGTTGGAGAAGCATTTGGCATTGTATTCATGAACAATTTTTCCAATTACCTGACTGAACAATACAGAAAACAGAAAAAAATACAAAGCAACAACTCGCCTGGGATGAATGCTCAATTAGAAAAAAAATATTCATAATATTGTTTGTTTTAAATCACTGGCTGCCACCACCAGTACCATCATTAAAGTCAACATGAGAGGAGAATAAAAGAAGCAGGAAAGTTCTGCCACTTGTCAGAATATTAAAGAACAGATGAGCACATTTGAATGGATAATGTGAAAAGAAGAAATGTCACATGGATATGCTTTGTGTAGGATTGAAGCTGTTACTGCAGTAAAGGGCAGAATGAAACAGTGGCAGTGCTACATTCACCTTGGTACAATGTGAGTGTTTTCTGGTATGAGTCCTGCATCTTGAGAACATGTGAATGCTCTCCAATCTGTTATTACTATTAAGTTGCCTTGAGCAAGACACTAAAGACCTGTTCAGGAGGGAAAAAAGTAAGCTATATGGCTGACAGTCCAAAATTAATGAAGCTTGAGGAAAAAGTCTCCTTGAAACACAATGAATGTCTGTGAATTTAAAAACCAGGGGACACAAATGTCCCAAATGGAACCTTCGCTACTGTACCCTGATTTATGGAAGTCGTAAGTCAGTCAGGCAGTGCAGCCATTGCTATGATATCATCTGATTAAAATGCAAAAGCATAAGCCAGACAACAGTATGCTTCCAATAAAGCACAGTTACTGCAAAATAATTTTATCTATGCATTCATGCATCCCCTCATTATATATATGTGCTTATATTATGGGGGATGTACATAGCAATTTGTTTTCACTTTGCAATATTTAATTCATTTCAAGTTGGAGTGTTGATAGCATCCCAGCTTTAACTGCATAAAGCAAATTATGCTTGCAACATACATTGTGAGTGACAGACAAAACAGGTTGATCACATCTTGTCACTGGCTACTTAACATGTAAGATCTTCCCTTGGTCGAGTGCATTGATATTTATAGCTTATTTTAGTTGCACTATATTTTCAAATCAGTCAGAATAACGAGCCATATGATCCTGATACAGTGCATTGTTAGATTAGGTCAGTAAAAATCTTAGTTAGATAAGAGAATAAGAACTTTATTCATCCCAAAGGAGAGAAATACATATATGTACTTTAGCATGTTGGTATGCTAACATTTGGTAATTAGCACTAAACACAAAGTACAGCTGAAGCTAATGGGAATGCCATTAGACCTAACTCTTGGTCATTCTAGCCAAGCAATCTATCCACCATAACATCAAACTACAAATCAACTCCTCAACCATCACCCCAACCAAGGTGTTGAGAAACTTGGTTGTCATGATTGATGAACAACTGTCCTTTTCAGACCATGTTGCTGCTGTCTCTCAGTCGTGCTGCGTTGCTCTATACAACATCAGAAAAATCAGGCCCTACCTCACTCAGTATGCCTGCTTCTGGTACAGGCCATGGTTATCTCTCGCCTCGACTATTGCAATGCCCTCCTAGCAGGTCTTCCAGCTTGTGTGGTGAAACCCCTACACAAAGTTCAGAACGCAGCAGCACGTCTGGTTTTTGATCAGCCCAAAAGGACTCATGTCACTCCATCACTGTGTGACCTCCATTGGCTACCTATGGCCTCCAGAATGAGATTCAAATCACTTTTATTAAGTTCTCTTTTATCAAATAGATTTTTGATGTGTGAATAAACAGCTGTACTTTGTCCATATGTGACAAAAACACTATCGCCACTAGGGGATCAGCAAATGGCAACTGCAAGGTGTCACTGCGCAAAACGGATATAGAGATACAGACACACACACACACACACACACACTGGTGTGTGTTATGGTTGGTTGGTTGGTTGGTTGGTTGTTGTTGTTGTTGATGGTGATGTACAGTATGTAGCCTAACCAGGGAACGGGGTTGCAAATTAGCTTCAGCTAGAAACCCCAACACATCTTTTCAAGTTACTGTAACCTGTCGCAATGTGTCTCTTTTGCATTGTTCCTGACAAATAAACAAATAAATAAAATGCTTGCATACAGAGTGACTACTGGATCTGCACATCTACCTAAGCTCCATAATACATGTTTACGTTCCTTCTCGGCCACATCGCTCTTCCAACGAATGCCACCTGGCTCTGCCATCCCTTCACACAAAGCGACCCCAGTCCCGGCTGTGACACTACGATGGTGGAACGAGCTACCACATGCCATCAGAGCAGGGGGGGTCCCACTCTAACTTCAAGAAGCTCTTGAAAACTCATCTCTTTTGAGAACACTTCCTCTCATAACACCTCTAACTCCTAACCTCTAACATGCACTTCCTGTGCTCTTCTTCTTCTATCCCCTTACAATTATCTTGTATTGATTGCACTTTTTTGTTAACTGTCACTTCTTTCCCTAGGTATTTACCCCATTGATGCGATATGTGCTATTAGCTCTAACTAGTATTTATTGCTGCTCTTACTAGTATGTATTGTCAGTTGTAGATCTCCTGCTATATTTGATGCTTTGTTGATTCTTGTATGTTGTTTCTCAAATGTACTGGACTCTATGGGTACAGTGGGTGGAGCCCGATGACTGTCCGCCCTAGCCGCGACAAGCCAAAGTCCACCACACCAACCCGGTCGGCCACAGGCCGGCCAAAGCCCCGACCAACACATCACCTATTGACAGAATGGTGGGACACCCCTGAGAAGGTCACTGGACCAATAGGGGCTTGGCCTGACCATTAACACCTGCACTGCCCTGACTTCTCACTGAAACATCAGGCACTGCCAGTGTATGTTCCCCCTCTACACTTAGTGGTCACCAGATCCTCACTTTTCAGATCCTAGGTCGCACTTGCGAGCTGGATCCCGAGAAGGAGCCCAACATATCCAAGAGATAGAAACGCACAAACTGGCACAGTAAGGGCCAAGATGCCATAGTCCAGATATTTTCGACATACACCCCGCTGAAAAAGGGTCGTAGACACTTCCACACTTCCGCGTGGAATGTGCACGCACCGCTAAGGGTGGGTCTGTTCCCGCCTGTATACAGGCTTGGGAGATTCACTCACAAAGCCAGCTGGCCAGGCTCTTCTTGGACAGGGTTTTACTGACTGTACTATCACTTAAACAGACGAACAGCTGACCAGTGCATCGAATGGGGGCTGTGTGCTCTATATAGGACGTAAGCCTAGCACACATGAACACAACAGATGCACTCTCACCTCCCTGCACCCTAAGTGGGGTAGGGGGGTAGAAAGCATCCAGATTTATTGTCATGGATCTGAACATGCTCCGTATGTTCTTAAGAACAAAGGAGGTGCGTTGTCTCAATCTGGCTGCACTGTGGACACCAAGAACCAGCATGCAGCTGGGGTGAACCGACAGGCACACAGCTCACTCACCTTCTTAGCAGAGGTGAGAGCAAGGTGCAGGGCTATTCAAGAGATAGCATTTTCAATGAAGACTGCTCCAGGAGCTCATCAGGTACAGATATTAGAGCCACCAGCACAAGCAGCAAGTCCTACTGAGGCGCCGAGAGACACGACACTGTTCGCTGTCTTCTCACACCCTGCAGAAAGCATATCACGAGGGAGTGGGTGAAGACTGTTCTGTCACCAAACCCCCTGTGACAGGAGAGATAGCTGCAGCGCAACAGCCCCTTCTTCATCAGACCCTGCAGGAAAGAGAAAATGGATCCCACCGAACAGGTAGGCAGATCCGTCTCCCTCTCAATGCATCAACACTGAAAGCCCAACCACTTAGCTTTACAGCAAGACGTGGTGGAGACTGCCCGCCGCTTGGATGGTCTGTGCGACCTCAGCGGATAGACCAGCTTGAGTCTGGCTCTTGACAATTTTAGGAGAAAAACCTGGAGATGCTGGTCCAACAGCAGCATTGTGCATATGAAGCCTCACCCTTGTGACAGAGCCCCCCAGACCATTGGTACAGGCCGGGGCTCTGTCACTGTAGGCTGCGTCACTTCTACCAAAATGACGAACGACCGTTCCAGCCTCACCTAACTGCAGGGATGGGGTGGGGGGAACGCAAACAGCAGCCCTTCTGGCAATGGCGTGTGTGTAACACATCCATCCCCAAGGGTTGGCTGTCCTGTGGCCGAACTAAGAACCACAGCGGGCAGTTGGAGTTGGTAAACAGATCCACCTCCGCTCTCCCGAAGCGAGCTCAGATCTGGTGAACCACATTGTTGTGCAGTCTCCACCTGCTCAGTTGGGGGCCAGCCCTCGACATGAGGTCAGCCACCGCCATTCTCCAAGCCTGGGACGTGAAGGGCTTTCAGAGACAGCAGGTGATCTGATGCCCACATCTATAGGTTCCCTGGACTTCACCCTGTCTGTTGATGTACGTGCTGGAGGAAACGCACCAGTTGTGTGGCCACAACACTCACTGCACTCCCCTGGCAGGTCCCGCCTCATTCAGTGAGAGACTCATCTATGAAGACTGACACGGATGAAGACACCCTGCCGAGCAGCACCCTCATGCCCTTCTCGCGTAACGATTGAAGTGCGATGCATCTGCTGAGTGTGTGGGGGGCTAGCGAGTAGTTGACAGGGAGCCTAATGTATTTGTAGGCTACCCCCTCAGAGGAGAAGCCTAGAAGTTCCCTGTTACTGTGTCACCTCGACATGAAATAGGTGTCTTTCAGGTTGATGGTGGTGAACCAGTTGCCAGGCTGCACTGGCTCCAGCATTTTCTTGATCATCAGCATGTGGAAATGCCCTCTTTTTCATTATGCTGGTTCAGGTGGCGGAGATCCAGAATGGCTCAGAAGCCTCTCGTCTTTTTGGGGACCAAAAAGTACATGGTGCAAGACCTCTGTACCAAGGCCAGGAAGTCCACTTCCTCTCTTCCTCTTCCATTTTCCAGGAAAACTGGTGGTATGCAGCAGAACTGAAGAGAGTAGCCTTGTCTCAGAATGCTGTCCACCCAGCTTGTCAGCATGCAGCGGCGTCGCCATTCTGCATGAAAATGTGTACACGTGAACAAAGCATCTTCGGCACTCTCCACCGCCAAACTTCTGGCTAGCGAGGAGGAAGCCCAGGTCCTACTACTGTCTCGCTCAGATGCCACCAGAAGAGCAACATGGGACATGGGCTTCTGTCCCAGTGGTTTGAATAGCGCAGCAAAGACCCGGGCCCTCCCACTGTCTCTCTCTCGAGCTTAGCAAGGAGAGCAGTGTGGGCCCTAGGTCGGATCATTAGCTTAGCATTGGTGAACGTGCAGTTTTGTGGAGACTGAAGCACATAATGGAGGGAGGAGGTCTGGTGGTGTGCATCAGCCTCTGTCCCTCTGTCACCCTTATTTTTTATTTATTTAAAAAAATAAATAAATAAGGCTTAGACTTTTTCCAAGGGCTGCAATTGAAAAGGCCGACTTGGCCTTGAACGCACCACAGCCGGTGTGACTGTGGTTGACACGTCACCCAGTGTTGACGTCAGCCTCAAGCTCACAGCTTCCATGTGAAGCAGCGGCAGGGTAGACAGCCTCGTCTGCTGCAACAGGCGCTACGAGCCGCTCGTGGAGGAAACGAAACCAACCGAAGCAGCTAGCGATCTCTTTCGTCCCGCTATACCGAGAGAGACCTGACTTTGGCTGTCTCTCTCCGGCTATAGCGGACTAGCCTAGCTGCGCTGTGACCGCTTGGCGAAAGAGATGTCTGCAGGGCGGCGTGTCTGTTTATGTAACACGCTTTCACCACCGGTGAGCTAGCAATGCGCCCGTGCGAGTCCTCGTGGGCACGCTGGGAATGTTGGGAGTTACAGTACACTGCTGCCCGATTTCCACGGTAAGAACAGCTCGTTTCTCGGCTGTCACGTCATGGAAATGGACCATTATGGCTGCGCAGACTCGGCGGTCAGGCTAGCGAAGTGGACGCCCGGGCCTCACCCACCCTCTCACTCGGTTCTGACCGGGAGAGCGGCGTGGGCCGCGGGGCGAACTGTTAGCTTGGCGTCGGTGAGCGTAGCGGCGCGTTCAACATGGCTAGCTCAATGGGATGGGGTTGGTGGTGGGGAATTAGCACTTTTAAGAATGTAATGTGTTTCTAATAAACAGTTTAACATTCACAAGCATCTCCACAGTGTACACACAAGCAGCACATGTTAGAACAGTTTGATGGGAGAAGTTAACTTAGCTCTTTGAGGAATGTAATTAACATGTTTTACTCAAAAAACAGTTTCCACATTCTCAAAAGCCTTACCATAGTTTTACACAAGCAGCACATGTAAAACAATGGCGTCTTGAACACCAGACGGGAGATTGTGGCAGCGTCAGCAGGCCTCTCTCCCTCCATAACAGTCATTTGGCCAGTCGCTCCCTTCCCCAGCCGCAGGTCGGCTGGCGGGGGGTGGGGACCTGGACTCGTCTGGGCAGGACATGGGTCACCTCGCCTGGGTGCAAAGATAATTTTTAAAGTGGTGACTCCATCCGTGGAGGTAGTGAATTGGTGAGCAGTTCGCTGTTTGCTGAAGAAAAAAGGATGCTGAGGCAGTCTGTCCTTCAGCCTGAAGGGAGCATGAAAGTTGTTGAGATTTTTCACTAAAAACATGGTTCAAAATATGAAAAAGGGAAGTGCAAATGACAAATGATTGGTGGAATGCCAGAATAAAGCTACATGTCAGTATGTAATAAATTATAAGCAATAAAAAAAGTACAGAAAGATGCATCAGTGTTACTATGTCACAGCAGTAGACAATTTAATAAGTTGTAGGGCAGGACCACATTACTATCACACATATATAAATGCCTGTTTGTTCTCATTTTCCGTGACCCACGCTCATTCCCTCATTTCTTTCTCTCCTCTCCCATAGCCTCTCTCGTATCCTGCAGATACACTCATGGGGGTCTCCCAAGCCTGGAAGCCATGGTGGGTCCTCCACGAAGCCTTTCCCACATCACAGCCGTAATCCTGTTCCACCATTCCCATCTGCTTCTCACTTCTCATACATTTCATATTCAATAAACACTTAGATTCACACCTAAGTAGATGGCGTCATCCCCGTTTGTCAACTGTTCCAAATTACAATGACAGAAATGATATAGAATAAAAATATGAAAAATGTATTAGGGGTGCATCATTAAAGGACGCAAGTAACTCTGAGCTGCAGGTGTTTCAGCACACACCACTCGACAAACATGTCCAGAACACTTGGTCTCTGCTGATACACCCCACAGTAGCAGTCCGAGGTGTAAAGGGTAAACAGTACAGGAGACAGGAATATCCCCTGTGGAGTTCCGGTGCTGGACATGCTGGTGTGAAGAATCCACCAGCATGTCCAAAAAATTAAAACACCTGTTTCTATAACACAAAATTATGTTTACTTTGTGGTCTTTTAAATGTTTTTTTTTGTGAAACACCGTTTCTCTAAAAATTATTAAAACGTGACAAAGGAACATTATTTTCCGGTTTAACAAATTACAACTCACAGAAATATGTCTTCTGTGAGGAATTGTGAGTAGGCATTGTTTAAGTATGTTATGTGATCTATAATATCACTTTACTTTATTTTAGGGATACCATTTGTGATTTGAGAGTTCATTAAGCCATCCTGTTCAATTTTAGATTCTTTATCACATGTTCTTTCATTTATCATGCAGCATCAGAACTAACATTCTGGGCTCTGCATGCTGGTTGCCACGCAGTTTCACACAGTGTGGGTTTTCCAACTATTCCTTTTTTTCTCCCCAACAACAGAGCTTGCTAAATCTGATAAAACACGCTTGAATCAGTCTGGATAATCTCCTTAGATAAAAAGCTTTGCTTGTAGGGTAGTTTCTGTCTTTTGTTTTTAGTATTTATACCCTCATATTTTCAAGTAGCAGTAAAAATAGATGAGATGTTGCGTCATTGACACAGTTAACACTCCAACATCCAACCCTCGTCATCACTGTTCACATTTCTGTTATATCACAGCTCTCTTGTGTCACCCTCCTTGGAGCGTTGTAGCTTCTAACACTGCTCTTTTTCCCTAAATCAATGCAATATAGTCCCCTATGTGAAATAAATGTGGCACTTGATGTAATTGCCTGAGGAGCACAGTCACTTCCCAAATGAAAAATATGCTAATTACTACAAACACTGCATAAATGTAATTTCTTGCTATATGAAAATGACTGGCAGTCATGAGCATGTGCACATCCACACACATGCTAGGTGTACTCCAGAAGTTAGAAAATATCCATGCATACACATATACGGTAAACAAGTACACAGAAGAACTTTTCACTTCCCTTTCTACTCTTTTTAACCTCTGTCTTTTCTATTGATCACAACAATACTGTGCTATATACATATAAGCAGTGCCTTGCGGGAAGTTCTGTTCGCTCTGATCTTTGGAAAACTTGTGTAAGAATCCTTTTGAGTTTACATGTATGGATGTTTCCCAGTATGTAATATCTACAATTCATATTATCCATTCTGTATGGGTAGCATACCCTCAGCCCTTGAGCTGTGTAGTTTGTGCATTTGTACATGCATGTTTCCACATGCTAGAGAGTCTGTCCCGGCAGGCTTGGGATCAAGCTTTGTTACAGCAGCAACCACAGTGCTGATGTACATTTGGGAATGAACCGTAGCCTGTGTACAAATGAATCCTTATCAGCTGCAGTGGGCGGCATTTTGTATCCAAACTTACAAAGTAACCTTGCAATGGAAGCAACACATATCAGGGGGAAAAAATATAGGTAATCAATACAGTATCACACAGGCATATCCCCCCCTCTATGAAGAGGAGTTCTTCACAATAACAGGCAAGGTTTCACCCTGGGGGTGCAACAAAGACATGCCAGTGGTATTTATGTATCTATGAATATATCAGTTTCTATGCGAGAGGACAGACCTCCCAGCGAAAGTACTTAAAAACAAACAATTGTGCAATTTCAATTATCCCAAGCTCAGCAAAAAGAAGCAGACTGTGCTCCTCCATTAATTTTATCAGATTTTTTCCTGGCTTATTAGCTTGATTCTCAAAAAGCAGCCACATAAAAAAAATATTTCTCATAACATAGGCTATAATAGCCTATATTTAATAAATTGCATCCACCTGACACAAATATTTTATGACCTGTTAAATGTATTAGTGAGAACTATGTGACATACTATAGACTATGTGTATAAATGTCTTCAAAAGTCAAGATACCTAACTAAATCAGCCTATTTGACTATGTTGGACGAGGTATTAACTTGTGCATCAAATCTACTGAGATGTGTTACACAACAAGGAGATTGTTTATTTGGGCCTGCCACACTCACAGTGCTGAAAATTAAATAAGAAATGATTTCAAATGATTGGATCATTATAACTTTGAAATGTTTTCTCTCTAATCTATTGTGAATAAAGCAAAAGTTAAAGAGTTTATTTTTCTGTACAATGTTGAAAAGGCTCAGATGACCGTGCTCACTAAGCTGACAAGATGAGAAATAGAAGAGTCAGAGAACTCAAATGCACATCATGTGATATACTCTTGCGACTGTGACATACTGTAAATCTAACGCACCTTAGCAGTAAGGTGGTATATTTAACCTGTCAATACCCTGCCCCCTTTTCTCCTCTGCTAGCTTGCAGCTTCACGGTGCATTAGCTAGCTAGCTAATGGTTGTTGGGTGTTTATCTTATTAGCTGTCGGCTTCAAACATGCACTTTCCAAAGATGGATTTATTCCACTGCATCACGTCATCAAGCTTGCTAACATCAGAAAGGTATGAGCTATTGCTAGTTGTTTGTTAATGTCCTTGCTGGCTTCTAATATGTGCTCTATGTCTTGTGTTCGTGCTGTATTTACACTCAGCTGCCAGGTTAATTATACACCTAACTAAAACTAATGAAGTGGGCAAACAATGGGCCTTTTTCACAGCAGACATTTTGACTCTTATTACAGAAAAAACACAGTAGTAGTTAATAACCTTATGCTCTGTTCCATTTACTGTTTCAGTTTGTCATGCTTGAGCACACAGATCTAATGAACCTGGGAAACCTTAATGGAGTTAATGTTATGGTTGATTGTAGATACTGTCATACCGGGAAAACCACAGGTGTCAAAATGTCTAACATGAAAAAGGCCTATTCATTTCTAGTAAGTTAGTGACTCAACTAACTTTTCCTTAGCTAACTTTTCTTTTGGTGGTTGTTTGGCATGTGTATTATGACACTTCCATACTTTTGACATTGTTAGTTGTGAAATATGACTACTAATGTTTCAGTATTTTGTGTTTTTATGGGCTTCATTGGTTTGGAATAACTTATTTCCATTTCACGCTTTCCTGTTGGCTCTACAAGTCTGTAGCAAAGAGTAAAGTTATATATTTGCTTTAGGGATTGAATTTACAATTTACTTGTTATTGCACAAAGACCATTCTCTTTTTTATTTTTTGGCTGTAATATTGTCTTCATTGGAATCTCAGCCATGCTTTTGTTATAGTCTCCTTTTCCTCACACACTTCATATTTAGCTAAGCATTAGGATACAGAAATATGTCAGCTCACAAGCAAATGTTTTACTGCATGTGATGTTTACTGTACCTCATAAGTAGGTACAGTGAACCACTGAGCTTCTTCTTTTGTATGCTATATGCTACTGCCAACCTTGAACTAATATTGATGTCCTGATTGTCTGATGCTCATCAATGTTACATAACATTTCATAATTTAAAGGTCCAGTGTGTAATATTTCTGAAGATTTATTGACAGAAATGCAATGTAAGATCCATAATTATCTTTTCAGTTGTGTATAAAGACATTATATAATAAACTGTTATGTTTTTATTACCTTAGAATGAGATGTTTATATCTACATAACAGCGGGTCCCCCCCTTCCATGGACGTCGCCATGTTGCATCTAATTCAGCACCGCTATTAAAGTATTTATTTTCTTTATTTTTTGCCACTATCAAAGTAATCACCATAATCTGGCTGTGGGCCAGATATTATTGTTGGCTGGCAGTTTTGGCGAGGATCCATAATAACCCCTTGTCAGTATTTGCATAAACTTTATCTATTATGTGGTTAATAATGGACTGTGGTGCAGAAACAGTGACAGTGTTTCACATTCTTGGCTTACTTTTTCCATGTTATCTGTCATTGGCCAAGTCGCAATAACCTATACTTTTACTGAATAATTTAGTAAATATAATTTCTTAATAAATATACCTAAAGAAACCTCATTTCTTGACTGGCTTCTCTCTCCTGTCTCTGAAGGGACACCTTTTGTACTCTATCGGCCACCGTAGTATACCCTTTGAAAGGGTTGGGGGCAGTGGTAGACTGGAAAGTTGGTTGCAAATCACAACCTCACCACTAGATGCCACTAAATCTTACACACTGAACCTTTAAAACTGTCTGCTTCATTTCATAAATTGAAACTATCTGCTGGAAGTCATGAATTATGGCTTTTTTATGGCATTTAATATCCCTAAGTTGATTATTACCTGCTGCATCACTGATGTGTCTTAAGCTGTGCAGACATTGTGCATTTTTATTAATCTTTTACATTGTGTTAGGCCACTTGTAATCAACCATTCTCCACTCCAGGGGTGAAAATGAACTTTTTGGCTCACCTTCCAAGGTGTCACATTTACATTTGTTTCTCTTCTTTTAATTGAGATAATACGGTATTAACAGTGTTTTCTAAACTTACAAGATACATATTAATCATTCAACGTAAATCTCATCAATGCTCTCTCTTAAGTGCAATTTATACTTCTGCGTCAAATTGACGGCGTAGGTGACGGTGTAAGCTACGGGGCTACGCAGAGGCTACGCCGTCGCCTGACGTGCACCTCCTCAAAAATGTAACTACACATCGAGTCAATGCGGACCGTAAGCTCTGTGATTGGTCGGCTGGGTAGCCTCGCAATGCCTCCGAGCCGACTGGAAGTACCCTATGTGAAATCACACACATTTGCTGGATAATGCTGCAAACTTTTGTTCTGTATTAAGCAAAAGCGACTTTTATATGTGGATATTTTTTTTCCGCGTTGATCTCCGTATGAAAGCGGCTACACTCTCCCCTCTTTCCCTTTGCCCACCCCCTTACAAATCTATGCCAATCCAACACAAGTAACATGAAACGAACATAAACAACAACCAATGAATGCCCCTAATCCGTGTGTTACACAATTTTAGATCCTTTGGTAACCTTGGACCAATTTAAGTGTGACACACAACAAACAAGAATGCTTGTCTGCAGGTAGTTACTGTCAAATACTGTTATTATATGTCGATATCATGCCGAATACATTTACCCGCCACTGTGGCGGGTAGCCTTCCAACCTTTAGCCGCCAAAACGGAAAACCTACCCGCAATTGGCGGGTGTTAATTTTCATCTCTACTCCACTCCCTGAACCTGAACCTGCAACTGCAACCAATTTAACTCACACTGAATGTAAGCACAGAACCCCCAGTGGTTTTGTCCACTGACAATTCCAGTAACGTTTATTCAAACAAAATAGCTGCATCCTCAACAATGTTGACAAAAAAAGAAGACGCGAAAGGGAGACTTACTTTGTGCAATCAGGCTGTTAGGATTGGCGATGGATCAGTGGATACGACACTGAAGATCTGGGTCCGATTACCACTGCCACATATCCACAAATGTGTCCCTGAGCAAGACACTTAAGCCCTAGTTGCTCCGAGGCGTGTGACCTCTGACATACAGTAAATAGCAATTGTAAGTCACTTTGGTTGAGAGCATCAGCTAAATGAGTAAATATAAATGTGACTTTACTATGATCGGAAAGTAAAAAGGAAGATGTAGACAATATGGGCCGCAGTGAAATTATTATGTTTATATCACAGGTCAGTCAAGACTACAGTTTTAGCCACAACATGTAACCCCACCACTACTCTAATATTTTTTTAAAAACTCATTGTCATGTCTTTTGATAGCATAAGTGGAACTGCTCAAACTGTAAGATACCCAACCAAATTTCTGCCAGAAATTCATGCTATGGTGTGAGAGCCAAATTGTTGATCTTTCAGGCAATTGATCTAGTGACATGACCGCACTCAAACTGCATGTCAAATGACCACTCTGGCAGAAATTCAGCCCAATTCTAAAATCTGTACAGCGTCTGCCCAGCTTTAGCCTGCTGCTGCATATCAGGTGGATTGCTGCTTTAGATTTATCCGCCTCATTTCACTAGATGTTTCCCAGAATGAGGAGGTGCTTTGATTCAGAAATGCATCATTGTGGTTGGTGTTTGGCCCATATATAGTAGATTCTAAAAACTGGCGTGGTGGGGGTCTGTATCTGGTGCTGTTTTGGGAAAAACTTTATTATTGTCACCGTGTTGCTGTGCTGAGCTTGTTAAGAACAGTGATGAGGTCAGAGCCATGTTTTTACATGTTTTGTGTTCACATAATCCCAGCGAGGTGTCTGACTTTGAAATAGAAAAGTACCGAAAAATTGTGATGACTCGCACATCTTAATAATTCAACATATAGGTGGTCACATCATTTTAAACAAACTTCTGGACATAAAAGCCAATATAAGACGAACGATCGCTCTGTTATGTGCTCAGTTGTTCCAAGTCTTCAGCCTCTCTGTTTTCCAGACAATTAAACGAAAAGGTTTCCATCCCCAAGTTCAGAGCTCATTTAACCAAATTAGAGAACAAATTACATTAGTAATGAAAAGTAATTGAGCATCCTGTAATTAAATCCAAGACAAACGGGCCTGTCAGCTCCACTTTTATTCAACATTTGGCCATATTTAAGTTAGAATTCCCCCATTTGTCAAATCAAATTCTTTAAATTAAATGGATGTCTTGATAGCTGAATTAAGAAATGACTGTTTGATCAGCATCTTGACTTTCTACCTGACTCTTGTCTGGTTTTTTTTTTATGTACGTTTTGTAGCACTTTCCTTTCTTGTTCACGTTATTACAGACTGCACTTTGCTGACCTGATTTTTGACTGGCTTCATGGCAATTTATCTGTAAATGACTGACTGCCTGCTTGCCTGACTGACTGATTGGCAGGATCAAACCAATTTAAATGTCTGTATGCCAGATGTGGCAGCTAACATAGAAAAAAAAAAAGCAGCTTAGTCTTGAGAGCCACGCTCACATCTGCTAATCCATCCTTCTATGGCATGCGTATCATGAAGCAATTAAGGAACAATTGCTTATAATACTCTAACAGTTTAAATGTGATTGCTAACCAGTTGTGGGAGTTTGGCAGGTGTATATTTATGATTGTGTGAATTGAATGGCCTTAAAAGTCCATAATTTACGGCTGTTTCTCTCTCTCTCTCTCGGTGGAGCTATGTAGTTGATCTGTGAGTGTTTTTGCCTCTTGAACAGTGTGAGGGAGAAACAAATGGCATCAACAGTTCTCTTCCCTTAAGAGTGTGATGAATTCCCTGCACTCTGATTAGGCCATGCAGGTTTGTCTGGCCATTGCTCGACATAGACAATAAGCCCTAAAAGGCTTTACTAAATGGCCAGGGTGCAGTCAGTGGGGGAGAGAGATGAGGTGAGGTGGGGTGGGGGGATGGGGGGGAACCTGTCATAAAACAAACAAGAGTGGTAGAGGGAGCAAGAGAGTGAGGTGCAGCAGAGATGGAGGGGAGTGTGTCGTTTCCTGGAATAAGTGGCTTTAAATGGCTGTGGAAAACAGTTAACGAGTCTGACCTGTTGGGGAACCAGAGGGTAGGCGGCTGTCAGGTCAGGCATGGCAGTCTGGGCATCTGTGTGTGTATGTGCATGCTGGTGCTGTGTGTGGCCATGTGTATTTATTTGTTTGACTTCGGTACCCAGCAGTCAAAATAATACAGAGTTCACCTGTCGATTAAGTCTCCAAACAGGAGCTCCACTGTGCCAGTCTCTTCTGGCCCATAACGACCTTAATAATTGCTGCAGGCAACACTGCCGATGGTAACCTGCCTTCATATCTCTCTCTGTGTGTGTGTATGTGTGTGTATATTTTTTAATAGGAGGATATACACCAAGATGTCGGTTTAACTTACGAGTGTGACGCTGATTTAGTGTGACAGACATACTCGGCTACAAACACACAGTGACTTCCTGCAAGTACATGGCGTTGTCTGCCCCAGATTGCAATTAACCCTCAGCAGAACGAATGTGATTTTGAAGTGGAATATTGAACATGGAGTACAGAGCTGATTTTACAGCGTTCTCTTTTTCCTCCACTGTGTTCAGCACATTGAGGTTTTTCATCACATCGTGTGTGATCTCTATACAGTATTTATAACGCAGTTTAATCTGATGGCAACCTAAAGTTTGTTTAAATATATATATATTTTTTTAAACTTCCTCTCAAAAAACCAAATGCCAAAAGGCTGCTAACTCAGTGGGGATTCAGACGTTTTGTATATTTTATAGCTGAAATAAAACATTTTCTCACATGTAAGGCAGTTTGCTTTCAGCAATTCTGATTATTAAGCTAAATTTTCCTCCCATACCGTGCAGTTGCCCTCAGGCTGTATAACACCTAC
>NC_060172.1:15916280-15917971 GCF_021292245.1 Micropterus dolomieu | reverse complement strand
GGGGGGGAACCTGTCATAAAACAAACAAGAGTGGTAGAGGGAGCAAGAGAGTGAGGTGCAGCAGAGATGGAGGGGAGTGTGTCGTTTCCTGGAATAAGTGGCTTTAAATGGCTGTGGAAAACAGTTAACGAGTCTGACCTGTTGGGGAACCAGAGGGTAGGCGGCTGTCAGGTCAGGCATGGCAGTCTGGGCATCTGTGTGTGTATGTGCATGCTGGTGCTGTGTGTGGCCATGTGTATTTATTTGTTTGACTTCGGTACCCAGCAGTCAAAATAATACAGAGTTCACCTGTCGATTAAGTCTCCAAACAGGAGCTCCACTGTGCCAGTCTCTTCTGGCCCATAACGACCTTAATAATTGCTGCAGGCAACACTGCCGATGGTAACCTGCCTTCATATCTCTCTCTGTGTGTGTGTATGTGTGTGTATATTTTTTAATAGGAGGATATACACCAAGATGTCGGTTTAACTTACGAGTGTGACGCTGATTTAGTGTGACAGACATACTCGGCTACAAACACACAGTGACTTCCTGCAAGTACATGGCGTTGTCTGCCCCAGATTGCAATTAACCCTCAGCAGAACGAATGTGATTTTGAAGTGGAATATTGAACATGGAGTACAGAGCTGATTTTACAGCGTTCTCTTTTTCCTCCACTGTGTTCAGCACATTGAGGTTTTTCATCACATCGTGTGTGATCTCTATACAGTATTTATAACGCAGTTTAATCTGATGGCAACCTAAAGTTTGTTTAAATATATATATATTTTTTTAAACTTCCTCTCAAAAAACCAAATGCCAAAAGGCTGCTAACTCAGTGGGGATTCAGACGTTTTGTATATTTTATAGCTGAAATAAAACATTTTCTCACATGTAAGGCAGTTTGCTTTCAGCAATTCTGATTATTAAGCTAAATTTTCCTCCCATACCGTGCAGTTGCCCTCAGGCTGTATAACACCTACATGTATGGACCGTTTTCATTCCTGTGACATACTTTTCATTTTGGCATTTTGAGTGTTTGTTAACAAATCTTTGGACAATCCAGTGTCACAAAGGCGGTTGATGATAAGGTGCTGGCTGGATGGACATGCTACATGAAATGCTTCATCTCTATGATAACAAAATAAATATGATCACCAAAAGTTGAGCATTAAATATCTCTAAAATGTAAAGGATCCACTTTGTAAAGGCATTATTTTATATTTTTATGAACGAAAGGACTTGGGGATTGTGGATGTCTTTTGCCCATGTTTATTGGCTTTTGTTTGTTTAATAAAAAAAAAAAAAACACATCTGAACATTCACCTAAATCTTCCCTCAACATTCAAAGCAAATGTCACATTAAATAAACACCCGCAATTACAGAAGGAAATTAAAGAAATGGTAGATAAATAAAGGTGTGTGTGTGTACGTGTACACACACACACACACACACGAAACTTGAAAAATTGGCATATCTTGTAAAAGTTCATTTATTTCAGTAATTCAACTTAAAAGGTGAAAATATATTATATAGACTCTTTCCATGCAAAGTGAGATATTTCAAGCCTTTTATTTGATATAATTTTGATGATTATTGCGTACAGTTTATGAAAACCCCAAATTCAAAATCTCAGAAAATTAGAATATTACATGAAATCAATAAAAAAAAAAAAAAAAAAAAAAAAAAAAAAAAAAAAAAAAAAAAAAAA
>NC_060172.1:15915745-15916260 GCF_021292245.1 Micropterus dolomieu | reverse complement strand
GCGTACAGTTTATGAAAACCCCAAATTCAAAATCTCAGAAAATTAGAATATTACATGAAATCAATAAAAAAAAAAAAAAAAAAAAAAGTATAATCATGCATATGTACTCAGTACTTGGTTTGGGCCCCTTTTGCATGAATTACTGCCTCAATGCGGCGTGGCATGGATGCTATCAGCCTGTGGCACTGCTGAGGTGTTATGGAAGACCAGGATGCTTCAATAGTGGCCTTCATCTTCTTCTCCATTGCTGGCCAATCAAGCACAGTAATCCCATTGAACCAGGTTTTGGTACTTTTGGCAGTGTGGGCAGGTGCCAAGTCCTGCTGGAAAATGAAGTCAGCATCTCCATAAAGCTCGTCTGCTGAAGGAAGCATAAAGTGCTCTAAAATGTCCTGGTAGACGGCTGCGCTGACTCTGGACTTAATAAAGCACAGTGGACCAACACCAGCAGATGACATGGCTCCCCAAACCAACACAGACTGTGGAAACTTCACACTGGACTTCAAGCATCTTGG
>NC_060172.1:15903247-15915645 GCF_021292245.1 Micropterus dolomieu | reverse complement strand
GTGTGGTGGCTCTTGATGCAGTAACTCCAGCCTCAGTCCACTCCTTGTGAAGCTCCCCCACACATTTGAATGGCCTTTACCTGACAATCCTCTCCAGGCTACGGTCATCCCTGCTGCTTGTGCACCTTTTTCTTCCACACTTTTCCCTTCCACTTAACTTTCTATTAATGTGCCTTGATACAGCACTTTGAGAACATCCAACTTCTTTTGCAATTACCTTTTGAGGCTTTCCCTCCTTGTGGAGGGTGTCAATGATGGTTTTCTGCACAACTGTCAGGTCAGCAGTCTTCCCCATGATTGTGAATTCCACTGAACCAGACTGAGAGACCAATTAAAAGCTCAGGAACCCTTTACAGGTGTTTTGGATTAATTAGCTGATTAGAGTGTGACACTTTGAGCCTACAATACTGAACCTTTTCACAATATTCTTATTTTCTGAGATTTTCAATTTGGGGTTTTCATAAGCTGTACGCAATAATCATCAAAATTATATCAATGAAATATCTCACTTTGCATGTAATGAGTCTATATAATATATTAGTTTCACCGTTTCACTTGAATTACTGAAATAAATGAATCGATCTATCGATCGATTTATTGTCTGCCAAACTTAACTCAATTAATGCATTGACTTAGGTCTATAAATACCCCTTTAAAGCAACTACAAATTTGGGCTTTAACAGACAAAAAATAATTTGTTTACATAATTAGTTTACTGGAAGTACTGTATTTACAGGAAAGACACACTTTAATGGTAATTTGAACACTCTGAGCTTCTGACACTCCCATGTACAATGAATACCAGTTCTTCTTCATTCATTTGATAGATATCAGTGTTATTGGGATTAATGTCCTGAACAGCCATTACTGTAACAGTTTGCATCTGGTCTAAATGGTATTTTCGGTTTTGGCCAGATATCATGTCTCCTCCCAGTTCTCTAGAGGGCTATCTAAAAGTAGCCTATCTAAAGGTGATTCTTCCATGCAGGTAAATGAGACAAATCAGTGAGTTTTCTTTAGAACTGAAACCAAGAAATCTGTTTTTTCAGCAAATCCTCAGAAAACATGCATGTTCACGCCATAACCTTTCTAGTGGCCCTAGGGAGCATAGGAGAAAGTTGTGTGATGGTATTATGGAGCCACAAAGTCCAACCGTCAACATTAACCAAGTGCTTATTGCTGCAACCATGATCCTCCATAACCTAATGAAGTAGTAATTTTAATAAAGTTGCCCTAAACCTACCCAAGTGTTTGTGTGCTTAAACCTAATCAAACCTTAAACATATCATTGTCACATCAAAAAATGGAGTCTGTTTTCCAACCGTGAACGTCGTCTTGTCTATAGTGGCGTTACATCAGAAAAAGCTTATGTTTCATTGTAGAGGGCGTTCTTTGGAGGACTTTTTGTTAGAACCTGCAAGTGATATGTCATGACCTCCAAATGACCTCTGTCATGTAGTTGGTTCACCGTTAGCTGTTTAATAGTAGACATTGAGGCAGCAAAGTAGCTTTAATTTGGGAATTTAGAAACATCTCTGTACATACTTGAAAAAAGCATTTTCTAGGAAGGTCATATTAGAGTTTTTCTCATTCGCTTTGGTGCATTTCTCGAATCATCCTTAACATTTGCAAAACAGTAAGTGCATTTCTCGAAACAGGTAGTACAAACGGCACAACACAGTGGATTACCTGCAAAAGCCCATAACTTGCTCAAAATCCTTAGTCTATCTCTCAAAAGCAAATCTTTGTCATTGAACTTGTCAGTGCCATCAGAAGGACAAGTCCTTGTGTCTCGTTTATGAACAAGCAAGTCAAAATGTTTAGCCATCTTGTCAATACACAGTGTACTCTGTAAGTATTTTTTGATGTACATTTTGGCTCAGATTTTGATGACAATGATTGAAAATGCACAAGGCTGCACTTTTTTTCATCTGGCATATATCACTTTCACCAGTACAAAGTTATACATTGCAGGAGAGAGGACAGGAATCACAGCTATGCTTTTACTGTTCGTACTGTAATTTGTTGACAGAGCATGTCATTGTAAGAAGAAAAGAAAGAGACAGGACTGTTGCATGTTGTATCACAGATTCTCTTCCACATCACAACAGATATCTTCATCAATTCAGTGTGTGTGTGTGTGTGTGTGTGTGTGTGTGTGTGTGTGTGTGTGTATGTATGTATGTATGTATATATATATATATATATATATATATATAGAAGCCCTAATCAGATATTTTTTTTTTACTCATCATTTTCTCGTGATTTCGAGATAACTATAATGGTAATTATAGTGTGATTTGTTGTATCATTGGTTAGCTCACTTGGTATAGCATAGGACTTTAAGGTTCTGTGCTCAATTCTCACTGAAGACAAAATTATTCTTTTTTATATTTTTCATAATCCTCTTCAACAAAGTTCTTATGAAAAGACTGTTTCACATGCTCACATTACTGTAAAGCACGTGCTGGACTATGTGTGTTCTTGGTCCACATCCATCAACCTATGGACTTTTCATTTCCCCATCATTCCCAGGCAGAGGAAATTCCTTCTCATTCAGGGGAATCCATGTAACATTACACATTTCCTGACAACTTTCGTAACCTTTGAAATAGCCGTCGGGAAATGTGTGATTGGATTCCCCTCAATCTCTTCATAACAAATTTGCTGAAGAGGATAATACACACAAAAGAAGAAAAAGAAAGTCAACAAGAACAGGAATCAAACTGAGCCCTGTGCTCTACCAACTGAACTAACCAGTGACACTGGTAATTGCTTTGAAATTATCCTAAAGAAACGCCTGCCAGCCCCTGTATTCAGCTATGGTTTGTTGTCTCGTGATCATGAGAAAATTAATTATCCCGTTCTCAGGGGAAAACAACATTTGTTTATTTATATATATATATTACTGCTCACTGTGTATTGTTACTGTTTACTGGTATTGAGTGTTGCTATTATGATGTTGTTGTGGTCTGTTCTTATGGTCCTTAAGAAACAACATTTCGTTTAGCAACAGTATATACTTGTCAGCAAAGGATATGAATAAAGTATTTTAACTTTGATTTTTGATAACGTGTTCAACCATTTTGCATGTAGTGACTAATGCAATGACCTTATGTCTAGATGTTTTGGGGGGTAAGATTGTTTAACAGAGACTGGTATAATTCATTGTGATCAGCAGGACATAAGCAATTGATAATGTAGGAAACAGCAGACAATTGTACATAATCATTTGCATCAGTGTGTCAAGTCATTTGCAATTTGTTCAAAACAATGAGAAAGTGCTTTTATGATGTGCACAAGTGACGAGATGATGTGGAGGTTGAACAATTAGTTTTGAGAATTTCAATTCTGATCTGAAAAATGCACCAAAGCGACTGAGAAAAACTTTAATCTTCAAGTTGTTGAAAGGACATTTTTTAGTGTACTCAGTCCATCCAGTGTTTGAATCCCATATTGATTGTCGATGTTCGTTTCAGAAAGGTTTAAATGTGACACTAGATTCCATTCAAACATGAGTCACCAAACTTTGCCTAGTTAACCCTGTGCTTGGTGGTTGCATGTAAAATTCAATTATTGAGCCATTTAGGTAGAATTCTGGTCTGTATGGAGTATTTATGTGAGTGGATGAACTGCCACCCTCAAAATTAGGTCCCTAACCTAGATATTCTCACCACTGGTTTCACACTGGCCCAGTCGCCGCTACAAGCAACGTGTGCGTATGTTTCTTTTCTTTGCGCTCATTTTTGTGTGTCTCTGTTTGACTGATTGACATGGTTGACTGATTGTTTCTTCATGTGAAAACACAGCTGAGCATTTACTTACAAAATGCATCTGTGTGTGTGCGTTTGTCACTGTGTATTCACAAGAGGTGGATAAACATACGCACGTCTATTTTATTTACAATCTAATGTTAATTGTGATGCTGATTTGGTTTGACAGCGGCAGACCCGTGCACGAACACACACACACAGACACACAGACACACAAACATGTACCAACAGCTGCATGAACATGCTACTTACAAGCCATTTGTGTCTACCCTGGAAAACAATTAACCTTGAACTGAGCGAATGGAATTTGGAAACGGAGTACTGAACAACGCATGCAGTAGGGATTTCCTGCTGTTGCTCATTAGTGACATGCAATGCATGATGTGCAGATATGGAACTGTGCCACATGTTTGCATAAACATGAAGGCTTATATTTTGCAAGAAAACTGTCTGTTCTTCTATACGTATCCAATGTTTATGTATGAGTCATATGCTGATGGATGTATGTTTTGTTACAGATGAACATATATCATGCAATGGCTTTCTCTTATTTGCATTTTAAAAACAAATAGATAAATATTCTGACATGTGTGTCTAGTACCGTCTTGGTGATTCAACAGATTGCTGAATAATTTCTGGAAAGCAGGGTGTAATCGTGTTGTCAGATTAATAAAAGTTGGGTGGCCTGGAGGATAAAAGGATACAGGGGAGGGCGCCAAGACAGAGGGCTGAACCCTTGTCCCAAGTCACATTGAGATCCCTAAAGAAAAGGACAAAGACACAGAAGGACAGAGGGGAGACAGGAGATAAATGTGGGTATCACGGGATGAAGGGGAGGAAGAACCGCATGACTGAATGACACAAAGAAAGTAGGGTTGAGCTGGTCCGGTGACAAATGCCTATCTTGTCTCTTCAGTATGTTAAAATGATGATAAATACATGAATTTTGCTCCAGTTGGTCACCTTGCCTGTCATGTAAGCCACTGGAATCACTTGTGTCCTTGGTAGATCTTTTGCTTTGGTGCTGACAGACACAAGCATGCTAGCTCTGGTAGACTATCAGTCGGAAAATGTGTTCAGCGCAAAGAAGATGTAATAGACCTTTTTCAACAGCAGACATTTTGACTTGTCACAGCAGGAACGATATGGGTGAAACAAATGTCGTTAGCAATGGCTCAGTTTCTTTGTGTGTCTCTCGGTAAGCCACGACAGTGAAGCGTGACACCAAGACCCTGGTACGAGTTCATGTAAATGGAATGTAGTCGCTTTTAATGTTATCAATTACATCTGCTATGACAAGCCAAAATGCCTGATGTGAGAAAGGTCTATTGTACCTCTTCATCAGTTGTTAACCAGCCCTTTAAAAAACCATCCAAAGCGCAGGCCGACTTGGAGTGCAGAGCAGTGGCTAGTTGTCCGCTCTCCTCAGCTACAGCACTGTGGCTGGGATGTGTTGCTGTGGGGGGGGCGTAACAATGCTGGGAAATTGGACAGTGGCGTATCTGACTAGTCGACTTGCATCATCCCTCAATGAGTCAGTATCAACTCGCCGCCAATGAGTGCTGAACACACATAGAAACAGTGGGTGGAAGGGTTTTGACGCACGTCATATGTTGCAGTGTTGCCCTAGAAGTGGAAAACATTACGTGTAACATCTCTACAGACCCTACATGCCCATGGTTCATCCACACATGATTTCACAAGAGCTGGTCAATTTGACTGACATCTCCCTCACCCTTCAGTACATCTACATTTGCCTCTGTAGTATAATAGTAGTAATAAAAATAATAATACTGACTAATAATATAACACTGTAATTATTGTTCCGGATTTAAATGTGCTGCACTATTAGTCAATGTTATTTTTGTATTGAAGATAAAATATGTTATACATCATTTGTGAACGGTTATTAAATTATAAGTGCATTCAGCAGGGAATACACTGGTCTGTGCGATCTGTTAAAATCACTCACAGCAATACTTTGGATTTCAGCATTAATTGTAAATCTATTTTGTTAGAGGGAGTTAAATCAATGTTTTTCCCAGCCCTCCCTAACACGCTTAGGCACTTTCAAAGAGCAGGTAAAGGCTCCATGCGGCTGACTGCCTACTCTTGTTCTTTTTCTGCAAAACACATGGATTAGGCATCAGTGAATGTGTAGGTGAAGTTAAGCTCCTGGATCAAATTAACATTCAGCCGCAGTTGTGACTTGATTTCTCTGAACTCATTACCATTTGTTCACTTTTCATGGAATTAGTTGTCAATGCAAAGTCGCATGCCTCACAGTTGTGAAATACAGCACAACACATAATTATCTCAACACAATCACATTAAATTGCATTATTAACATCACATTAAATCATTATTGATAGTTGCGTGAAATAGATTTTCCTTTGTCGATTGTCTTAAATCAATCATATGGGCATGTGTTAAGCTAAACCCTGACACTGGGATTAACATAAATTGATCACTTTTAGTTTTCAATAATGAGCAGTAATTACTGAGTTATGGTAAATGATTTATGTTTCTCAGAAAGGCAATCAGTAAATCTAAATTACTATCATTCTTGCCAAGAGGGAATATACTAATATGTGCTAAGTTGCTGAGAAATAATGTTTTTGTCTTGTAATTGTAGTTTTCTACAGTCCAGTTCATTACCACTCACTTTTATTTGAGCCTTTTTTTCTCTAAAATGCTCTGAAGCAGAGGTTGAAATATTTTTTTAGGGTTAAGTGGTAAGTTAATCAGTGGGGTTAAAGATTGTGTATATGTATGATGGGAAAGTAATGCTTGGTGATGTCTTCACATTTACAGTCTGCTGACTTGACTGCAATTTTGAATTGAATGCAACTTTATACCCTGACCAGTCATTCCCTCTTGTTTGTGTGAAATGTCCAAAGCCAGTGTTATAATCTTTAAGATTTCAAACCCCATTTTTGATCCAGTTCATGGTCAGCATTGTAAAGCAATCACCATTCACTGTTAACATTGTGTAATTGCCTCTGCATATTAGTTTTCATTGTTACTGGCATAGTCCGCCGTTCTTGTGCTGGATTAAAATTGTGTTCACACCCACAAGGGATTCACAGTAAGTGATGCATGTATGTAATCCAATTTCTTTTTGTATCAATGACATCAGCCAACTGTTTGTTTTTTACTCACCTAACACTGTATCAGAGCTGAATTAAGTTACAACTAAAGCAAACCAACATTTCCTACTGTTGCCAATTCATAATAAGCATTAAACTGTAGAAACACGGGTTGACTTTTATTGTAATGTGCTCACAAGAAGCGTAGAGATCAGAGATTAGTGCTATCAGCAAAACAAGACAATTGTCAGAGTTTTTTGACGGCAGATAAGTTTTGAATATTGCATTGAGTAAATGAATAAGAAGGGAAGGATCAGCCACAATGAGCTGTTAGATGAAAATGAATTGCAGGTGATGGTCACACACTACCAACTCCACAGCGAACTAACCAACTCCTATTACGGTGCTCTACTTCTGTCTGGAAGACTGCAATTGCAATTATTATTAACTGACTTTTGAACTTTAACAGATGGTTAAACATTGGCTTTGGGTTGAGTTTGGACTGAAATATTTTGTGAGCAGTCAGCTTAGGCAGTATCCTGAAGTAAGAAGGCTGAGCCAGAAAACCTTTGCTGGTTGATACTGTAATACATGGTATAGGGGTCGTCTAAACATATATATTGTTATATCGTACATGTTCTGGAAATTTATTTGGTAACCATTTATAGATAAAACAATCACATGGCAATTCTTGGTTTATACGCTACGTTTAATATTTATATAAGACAGATGAAGGTACTACATTACATTGACGCTACAGTCCTGTAAATCCAAGTTTGCCATGCTGCAGTCCTGCTCCTTGATTCCCTCATGAATTTGGTCATGCATTCCCTCATTCCTGAAATGGCCTGAAACAACAACATTGTCATAATGCTCAATCTGCTGTTGGACTAAGCACTTCTCTCAACTGAGGCAGGCCCTTTCAAAGTGTGAAACACGGGCCCAGGGAGAGGCAGAATTGTCTCACAGTATATGGTGCCAAACCCAACCTGCCAGCATTGACACGGGTGGCAGACACTGACAACAAACACAACCCAACCTCCAAACTGCCAGCACCCTGCTGCAACAGCTGTGCCAGGAGACTGATCCAACACAGCCAGCACTGTAACCAGTGCCTCAGACAGGCTTGAATGTTTAAAGGGAACAGACATGAGTCCCAAGTCTCATTGACCCATCCACCTGCACAAAAACGCTGCATATAATTGCAGATTAAGTGTCTAGATGGTCAGTGATAGAACTGTGTGAATGATGTTACATTAAAGGACAAGGCGGTTGTATACCACAACCATCAGTCAAGATTTTAATAATTGACCCTTCCATCCACAGAAATGGATTTGATATTATTTTCTTAGCACTTTCGAAGCACTGGGGTGGTGATGGCGCAGTGGATAAGACGCATGGCTTTGATGTGGGAGGCCCAGGTTCAACTCCCCACTGTGACCCTCCAATGTTACCCTGAACAAGACACTTAGTCCCTAGTTGCTGACATAAAAGCATCAGCTAAATATAACTGTTCAGTATGGAAATATGTGGACTTTACAGAAGGAAATGAATCTGATTTATTTATTTTTTTTTCATAAATTGATTGGGTTGAACATCATTCTTGTCACCATGCTTTCCTTGCTCAGAGTCACCAGGCAAACATTTAACTGCATGAATATGAATACCGACTTTGTTGGTATGAGAAAGTCCTTGTTTTAGTAGTGCAAGTCTGCCACAGACAGAAGTGAATTAAAAAGAGGTGCGTGTGTGTGTGTAATTATAATTACAGTAGGAATGTGGTCTCAACTGGTACTTTCCCTGCTATAATTCTGCTATTTATATCTGTGATTATTTTTTCTCAAATATCTGTAATAAATGAAAGGAAATGCTGTTGAAGATGCTGGAATTCACATTCACTGTACTGCACCTCCTTAACTTAGGTCCCTTTCTCCATGCTATATACTTGCTTCACTGTGATGTGGCTAAATGAAAATTCTACCAAAAACCTCAAACACCCGACACCTACAGGCTTGAAAAGCAGTTGTATCCGTCTGTATGCTAAATATGTTCCAAACAAGTATAAATACACAGCCTTTGCTTGTTGCTAACGTGGTTAGCAATTTATGTCCTGCATTCTACATTTCTGTTTTTTCAGTCTTGAACAGCACCTGCTGCTGAGAAGGAAGTGGTGTGAAAAATGGCATGGCCTAATGCCCCAACAAAAATGGCATGCTGTTTATAACTGTTCAGGAAAACATCAATGGCATATTAATAACTACGTTTCGGTTTTGTCTAGAAGTCTGCTGTACCTCCATACATTTTGTTGTCTAATGTACTTCATCCTGCATCTCTCTGCTGCTGCTTCTTTCCACCTTATATGTGAGTCTGAGCAGTAAGCTCCCTGTCTCATCTTTCTCTTCCCGCCACTCTCCACTGCATCAGAGGCGAGTCGCGCTCCCTGCTATGTGCCGTGCCTGTGGGGAGTCTCGTCAGTCACCCAGACCTAGGACACCTCCTGACAAGGTCATAGAGGTCTGCCACTCTGAGATTAAAACAGCTCCATCCATCCAGAGAGTTCCCCCTCCGGGCAGCCATTATCATAGCAGATCGCCATGCCAAAAAAACTCAAATGGATATGTAGTGCACAGGCTGTGACCTTCCAACAGACTGCTGTCATTTTCGGGTCTCTCTGTCTTGTGAAATGTCAATGGTCGGTGGTTATTGTGTTTCTTTCAGGTGGAATGATGTTTTCAGTGGGACAAAAGTTCATAATTTCATGTTTGTCCACAATTCTAGTGTGTGGGTAAAAACTAGGGTTCACCTGGAAAAAAGTATTCCTTTTCTGCCAATTCTCACATAATTTTTTTGCTGTTTTTAGTATTTGTGTGTTTATTATTTACGTATGTGTGTGTGTGCCATCGGTTTTAGCCAGGCCAACAGCAGGGATGAGCAGGCAGCCTGTTTCAGGTCTCAGGGCCCAAAGGTTTCACAGAAACACAGCTGTCAAAACTGGCACACAACCCTAATTAGTGCTTATTAGTATGCACGTTTGCTTGTGTGAGTTTAGTTCGACTCATGGTTCACCGAAGAGAGCAGTCTGGCTGGGGGACCTCAGATTACTGAAGCTTTTATCCATCCATCCGTTGTTTCTTTCTTGAGGTCTGTTTGGCATCAAATATTTGATGCTGTATTATTTTGCGTCCCAAGAAAGCTCAAAAGATCAAATATATGCAGGCTGGAAAATGTAAGATTGAGACTTTATTAGAATAGTGGAAGCAAAATGAAGTTGTACATTACTTCCAGTCCACTGTCCTATTTTATAATGTAACAATTTCCCTTGCAGCCATAAAGCAATCCAACAGAGAATTCCTGTAAAATCTGACCTGGTGTCACCCATGTAAAATGCAGCGTAAGACCTACTGAAATATAGACACAAACAGAACCCATCTGTTTGTTTCTAGTAAGAGCACTAATTACTGTGATTATACTAATAGGGTTATACTAATTAATGGGGTTATGATTTATTGATATTTAAATGTGACACAGAGCACCTTTAAAGGGATAGACCATGTATTTGGATAAATTCATTCTTTGATTAGCTTGTTGTTGTGTGGTGAGATTGCTTCTAGTAATTTACCTCATTGTGCCCATCTGTATTTTGCCGGAACAGTTTTTGTCTTTGCAAAACAGACCCTTTTTTCAGGGCTTGTCAAGTAGGGATAGGGGGGAAAAAAGTAGGTTCCCTTAAGACTTGCAATTCTTATCTTTTACAATTCTGAACTGATTTCAAAAAATACATTTTTGTAATGTTATGGTTTCTCATCCCACGTTCACGGTAATGATCAAGAGTTCATCTTTAATGAAGACGTGTTTGGGTGGATTGGATCTGATAACTTAATAATTAACTTTTCAAGGTGCTTTGTCTATACAGTGCACAGCATCATCAGGACTGTTAACAATGTGGAGCACCAAAGAAAAAAAAAACAAAAACACATTCTCCCAGATTCTTTTCTCTGCTTTCTTTTGTTCGGTCAGAGAGAGACCTTCTTCTGTACCAGTTTGCTGCCAGTTGTGTTTCACATTACAATGAAGTGGACTAAAAACATGAGTGAATGATTTGGCAGGCAGTGCATGGGATAAGAGCCTGCAAATAGCTCTCAGCACTTTACTAACCACAAATTTGAAACTAATTTTCTCGCCACTCAAAGGTGAGTCAAACAAAGTTCTCGTTTTACAGCAGCTATGGCACTACAGCCATATTTTAGTTAATCCTCTTGGACGTACTTATAAGTGTTTTGAGTACCATGTATAAAGGTGAATACTGAGACCAGACAACATTAGATGTTCTAACCTTAACAAGCCCCTTAAATACATAAATTGTAACGCGGCTTAACCAATGAAGCACTTGAGAAAGATCTGTTTTCAGAACAGGAGGGATTTCTGACACCAATCTGCTGTATTTATCAAATGCAACTGTACATGCACATGTTGTAGTGACCGCTGTCTCTTTCCATTAACTTCTTAGCTTCCTGCCTACTGCCCCTTCTCCCTTTCTTCTTCACCACAGCTTGTTCCACATTTAGATGGCATTAGATCTGAATTGATGAGAGAAACAGTTTGTGTGGTTTTTGTCTATCCTAGAGCAAACTGGGGCCTGATGGGGGCATGGATATGGGTTTGGGGAAATTGGGGGATCTAATGTGAGTGTGGGGATAGTGTGTGTTTGTGCATGAACACTGTTAGGAGATTTGCCAAGGCTCAAGCAGCATGTACCCGGGGGCGTAAGGAGTATTTGTTTGGAGATGAATGCACACACACACACACACACACACACACACACACACACACACACAATGCATCTAATTGGCAGAAGACAGCTGCTGCCAACCAGAAAACCCATGTGAAAGTGCTCATTGTGCTTTGGCCCACAGGCTGCCACGCCACACTTAACAATTTATCCTCATCGTTATGAGCGCAAATGTGAAGCGAATTCATTTCCCGTCTGAAGCGTTTTATTTACAAGCAATATAACAGCACAAGGGCTAACAACCTTTGATTGTCATAATCTTCTCATCATAGTTATGGAATATTGTCTTTGCTATAACTCAACGATTTATTAGAATCTGAATCTGACTGCCTTTGTTCCTGGGCAGAGACGATAGACATTACACTTTACTAGTGTGGGATCTTTATTTCCATTAAATTGTGAAGTTGTTTCTGAAAGCATACATGTTACAACAGTTCACACATTGCGTGCTCTAAGAGGACCTCAAAAGAGAGGACATCTCATTTTTATTGGCAAATTGTGTTGACGTCAGTATCCCAACAAGTACACTTAACAGAGACACAGGATGTGTTTTGGTGCACATTAATGGTGTAATGATTGCACAGGAAATTAGATTGAAGATTTCATTATTCAACAGTAATCAAAAACAGGCCAGGGATTCAAAAATTTTGACTGAAAACACAAAAGCTCAGTCCATGTGACCAGTACATGAAGAGCAGAAACATTAATTGGTAAACAGCTGACAAAAACATTAGTATTAAAAAAAAA
>NC_060172.1:15900887-15903147 GCF_021292245.1 Micropterus dolomieu | reverse complement strand
CGCACACACACACTCACACCCACACAGACACACACACACACACACACACACACACACACACACACACACACACACACACACACACACACACGATGCATCTAATTGGCAGAAGACAGCTGCTGCCAACCAGAAAACCCATGTGAAAGTGCTCATTGTGCTTTGGCCCACAGGCTGCCACGCCACACTTAACAATTTATCCTCATCGTTATGAGCGCAAATGTGAAGCGAATTCATTTCCCGTCTGAAGCGTTTTATTTACAAGCAATATAACAGCACAAGGGCTAACAACCTTTGATTGTCATAATCTTCTCATCATAGTTATGGAATATTGTCTTTGCTATAACTCAACGATTTATTAGAATCTGAATCTGACTGCCTTTGTTCCTGGGCAGAGACGATAGACATTACACTTTACTAGTGTGGGATCTTTATTTCCATTAAATTGTGAAGTTGTTTCTGAAAGCATACATGTTACAACAGTTCACACATTGCGTGCTCTAAGAGGACCTCAAAAGAGAGGACATCTCATTTTTATTGGCAAATTGTGTTGACGTCAGTATCCCAACAAGTACACTTAACAGAGACACAGGATGTGTTTTGGTGCACATTAATGGTGTAATGATTGCACAGGAAATTAGATTGAAGATTTCATTATTCAACAGTAATCAAAAACAGGCCAGGGATTCAAAAATTTTGACTGAAAACACAAAAGCTCAGTCCATGTGACCAGTACATGAAGAGCAGAAACATTAATTGGTAAACAGCTGACAAAAACATTAGTATTAAAAAAAAACCCCAGTAATATATGTTTTTACTTGTGGGTGGACATTTAGTATCTGGCTTTGAATTGCCACCAGTTTTAAGTCCTCTTATATTTTGATATGATGCATTTGTCTAAAGGTTGAATTGTTCACATGGTTGCTGCCAGCAATATGTAAGATGACTACACTTCAATTTCAAACTCAAAGTGAATGCTCCAACCCACTCTGATCTGCTACATTTATCAGGATTTCAGTCAGTGACCTTGACCAAGGTTAGTTGGCTTGACTGCCAATTTTACAGGATTTCATATTATTTTGAGTAAATAGGCTGAAAATTACAAAGTGTGTTTATCTTAGTTGGTCATAGTTAACAGCTTCAGTAACTGCGCTGTGAGCTGCAGCAGGGTCGTACTATTTGTTTTTAAAAAGAAATGACAATAATGAAAAATAAAACCATAACATAATCCAGTTACAAAAATCAGGTTTTCTCATGGGTGAATTGAGTCAGAATCAAGAAAAATCCTTCTTCGTTCTTATGTAAATGCATTCTTTACACCATTAGCATGCACGAAAAATGTTTAAACATCTTTGGGACAACATTCAGTTATAGGGCGAGCTGTGGTGGGTTTGTGTGGAAGGATCACTGAGCGAGCTGTGAGTGAAAGATAGTGAGGAGATGGCTGACTTGGTTGTTCACAGAACTCAGCAATAAGTGTCACAAGTCAGTAACTCATTACAATGGTCCTGTCACTGATATAATAATAAACTCTTACTGATGCAAGACACAAACTATTTTAGACACTGTTGCCCCCTCTACCCCTCTTTCCAGCAGTTCACCCTCTGCCCAGTAGATGGAAGCAAAGCCACACAGACTCAACAGGGGAAAGAAATAGCTGGGTGTGAGTTTCTCCAGATGGTGAGTGGCGAGCAGGAGCTCCTCTGCCCTTCTTTCCCCAAGCAGGCTGACAGGTCCTTTCAACTCTCTTCAATCAAGTTTCCATAAAAGCAGAAAGAGACCTAGTGCTCTTTACAGCAAGGGCTTGATGAGAGCTTCATTCCAAAGTGATAGATACAGCGGTTTCAGATCCAGGCGACCTGCACCTAGACAGGGAGAGCAGGAGTGGTTAAAAAAACCAGCAATGTAAAGAGAGGAAAGTGAGAAAAGGGGCGTTGGCATAGAGAAACTACAGATTTGATTACCAAATGCAGATTATGGGAGACCCTGAGGTTTGGAGAACGCAAATAAAATAAAAACAGATTGACTCAGGAATTCTGTACATCTCTTTCTCTCTACCCGCCCTTGATCCAACTTTGAACGTGCGGCTTTTAAGCCTTCGGTGTGTGTAACACCGGCTCTGTCTTGTTCTCTCTCCCGCCGCATCTCCCTTTCTAATTAATGCTCAGCTATGTGAACCCAGGATTAGATCAGGCCAGGGAAATCAATGGCTGACAGCACGGGGGGGGGGGGGGGGGGGGGGGGGGGGGGGGGAAAAAAAAAA
>NC_060172.1:15892970-15900867 GCF_021292245.1 Micropterus dolomieu | reverse complement strand
GGGGGGGGGGGGGGGGGGGGGGGGGGGGGGGGGGGGGGGGGGGGGGGGGGAAGGAGGCGGAGAGCAATAAGCAAGCTGACATTTTAATCAGGGTGGGTGAGGATCGGAAGTAACAGTAAGGTTTCCCCTTTGAGGTTGAGTGTGTGTCTGTGTCAGTCGCATGCATGCATGTATATGCAGCGCGTGTGTTTGTATTTGTGTGTGTATTAACATGTGTAAGCCAGTGTCGAGGATAGTTTATGAAGGAAGACTGAGATGTCTGTGGGAGAGTTTGGACCCTGAAGTTCTCACAGAAGGACCACCGGATCTATGGAAGTCTTGGAGGCATGCTATGCAAGACTGCTGCCTCAGCGGCCATGGGGATGGGAGCTACCCTGTAGCATGTTTTCACAAACTGGCCTCGACTAAGAAAAAAACATCACACTCAACTCCCCTTACGTGATTTCACCAGGGCGAAAATGTGTGAAAAGAGAATCCGGGACAGCTGCTTGCTTGAAAGGAAGAAAAAAAAAATTTTTTTTTCAAGATAACTTGCCCTCAACAAAAACCTTACTCTTGAACTTTAATTAGAAAAACACTGAGGCAGCTCGAGTCATATTATTGTTCAACTTGGGGGCACGAGCTAGTGTTCCACTAATCTCGCAGTGATGGCTCTAGTATACAGCACAACTGAGCTGTATACTAGAGCCATGTGTTTCAACTTTTTATGTACATTGAGGTTCACAATACAACCCTGCAATGAATCCTACCTTTTTTAATGTGCAGCTTTATTGAGTCTTTATTGAAAAGCTGTTGATTTTAAATATTACATTTTATTGTCCTGAACAAAGAAAAGGGTAAGGGCTCTTCCTGACGTAACTGAACCCCAGCTGAGCAACTGGTTTGTTGTTGTGGATGAACTTAACCACATCTGCTGACTGCTCAGTCTTTTCACCACTGCAGCCCTCTGTAGACCAGGTGCTGGACCTTTTCCCAGGGGCACGGCAACAAGCAAAGCTCGAGCTTCAGTCCATCTCAGCCCCTGCTCGCGTCCTTTATCTCAATCCCTGTGCTCTAACAAAGGCCCCGGTGACTGAGCTCCTGCACCACAGCTATTTCTAAATTATGTCTCCTGATCCCAGGTCCTTTAATCCACAGTGCTGGTACCACTAATACACAGAATTTTCCAATGGGTCGTGTTTGCTAAGCCCCTGTCCCCACCTCTTGTCAGTATACTGTACTTATACATGTCACTACCAGAAAGTCTACCAGATTATATGCCTGTTAGTGTTGTCAGACTCTGATGGCTATTTTTAAATGTCTAGAATATCACAATCAATTTCATTCATTCAATATTTTTAGTAGCCACAACTGTAGTTTTTTTAGATCTCTTGATGAAACCTCAGCTTAGATTTTTCCCTAAAAAGCCAAACCGCAATCCTTATTCTCTGCAGCTCTTTGGACAGAATAGAGAGCCGGCTGTTGTTCTTCAATCATTTTAATTCTAGCCATTTTGCCTAGATGACACTGCCATAAATGCAGGTAGACAAAATGTAACACTTTAACCTCAGGCAGACATTGTAGTTAGGTGTACCTAATAAACTGCATGTGTGACAGGGCCAGAAAATGGCAGACTACTTTTTATGTTTCTGGTGTGTTTTAATTTGTTTGCTGTGCCTTTTTAACTTTTTTTAGTGTGTTATTTGTGTTTTTATTGCATGTGGTGTGTTTTAATGCATGTGTGTTTTTTGAAGTTTTTACTTACTGACTGGACTGCCCTTAAACTTCTCACCACTACTGATCACATGCTTATGAGCAACAGGTGTGGCAGCTGACGACCGATTGGACAGGACTCCTTTTTTAAATGAAGCAACGGCAGTAGTAAAAAGGGGGGGCGGCAAGGATGTAGGCCGGTATGGAACGTGACGGCGGGGAGGCCGGAGGAGCTGGAGGTCCGGCGGAGAAAAAAAGGGAGAGCAGTAGGGAAAGTCGGCCAGCTCGTTGGGCGCTGAGCAGGGGGGCATCGAGCAGGAGGACTGTAGCTAGGAGAGACCTGTGGGGAAGCAATTGATTTGGACGGAACCGGCGCGGCAGCCGAGACGACGCAGCAGCGGCTATCGTGAGAGTAGTCGCTATAGAGGCCTGCAAGGAGACGCCGGGCTGATTCGGGCAGAGCCAGGAGCAACGCGAGTAGACGACCGCAGCAGCCAGTGTCCGCCAACGCGCTTCCACTCAGGCCTGGGCGAACAGTACGACTGTCGCCCGCGGAAACCGTGAGTAACAGTTTACGTATCTTAAGCTAGGCGGCACAGAGGACCAGGCAGGGGATGGCTGAAAAGTCGGGGTCGTGAGGCATAGGGTGCGGGTTGACTGACGTGAGCACACTACTCGCCAGTGCTTCGTCTGTTGTAGGAAACCGACGAGCGGCGAGGACTGCGGAGCAGGCGGAGCGACCCGTGGAGCTGCCGGGCCGTGGGACGGAGGATTCCCCAGAGGGACTGTTTGCCGTGCCGGGAGCTGTCAAATCACGAAACATTTCTTATTTTGCTTTTGGTTTTTTTATGTGGCATCACATGGGTTTTAGTTAAGCTGTTTTAAACTTATAAACATTTTTTAATTGTAATAAATTGTTAACATTTATTTTAGCTCCTGTGGTTTGTTTCTGCTCTGCTCCAACCCCGATTTTTAAAGAACCTGTGTCTGTGAGTCCTAGGGCTCATTCCCTAGGTGGCGTTGTCGGCGAGCCCTCGCAACATGTATTTTTTTTAGTTAGTAATACCCTTTAAATTTATCTTTTATCACGTATTCACACCTATCATACGCACGCGCCACACATGAACTATGCCCTATGCATAAACCAGCCACTGCAGTTTCTAACATGAATTTCAGCCAGCAAATGTTTCAAAGTACGTGGGGGAAAAATGCACTTAAGTCAAGAGTGTTCCTATAATATATTTTTTTAATGGCATTTGTCCCCATGTGTGGCTGAATGTCCTCTGCTTCTCTTTGCTGCGTTTTCAGTGCTGCCAGCTGTATTCCTAATGGGAAGTTCTTGAGAGAGGCCACTGCTTTTACAATTAGCTGTCTATGCGGTGTCCTTCCATTTACCACGTGGTCTAATGCAAACCAATACACATAGCAAGGCCCCTCAGGACATAGTTCCCTAATGCAGAACATTCTGCTGGAAAGACAACGGTGCACTTTTACATAAAAGATTTACATTGATTTTATGAGGCTTTGCAAAGCAAATGATAGTGTATTTAAATGCAAGGAAGTTGCTTAGAGAGACAGAAAGGTCAGGTAGCTGGAAGTGAAAGAAAATGCCCTGCGTCATAGTGTTTACTGGAATAGCACAAGGCTCGGGAGCTTTTTTTTTCCAAAATGTAGAAGAGCTGAAGGTGCAGATCAGAACACAAACACCTCATATCTCTCACATCAGCAGTTGGCAGACCATTGTGTATGCCCTCTCACGTTGGAACAGGCAACACAATATGTCTCAGTTTAATGTATTTGCACTAAATGAGTAAAGCAGTATACATGAGTCATGTCTGTGATTTGAGATTATGTTCACTGCTACAGTGACTCATTTTAGCAGACACACTGTTACAGTAAAGTATGATGTAACTACAAACTCACATTTATTCCCCTAGGTCCGAGCTCCAGCACAATAATTTGTTTACTGAGTGAATGTGCACACTTGTATGTACTTTTGTATTGCACACAAACTGCCCCCATCGTCTTACAGTGTTTGTGAGACAGGCAAAGAGAAATGGGATGCAGTTTATACACTGTGTAAATGATAGAGTTTGCACATGGTACAGTTTTGAATAAGTTGCTGTGTGAACCATCAGGCAGTCCACTGCAGGTGCTGCTGTACCACCTACAGCTCAGGAAGAGGGGAGGAGAAGGAGAGAGAATAGTGAAGAAGGAAAATTCTGAAAGGAGGGATGGGATGGAATAAACATAAAAATTCGTCAGTCCACATGGGTATTATCTTTTTTTCTATGCATGTATAAAACAGAACTAAGCAAGAATAGCACACAACAGAATGTACATTTGATGGAAAAGTGAGACTGAGCCATGAATCTGCAGCCTCTCATTCAAATAAACAGTGCAACAGTTGATTTCAATATCTGCCACAACCAGAGAGGATCAACTGATCAATAAAAGAAAAACCTGTTGACCACGTGCATCACGTTCAACTGTTTCTAGACTAAACAGCCGTTGGACTGTGCAAGACTGATAATGGGTGAGAATAAAAGGAAACAAGAATGGAGCTATGGTGGGAACAGAGGTTTCAAAATGCATGAAGTCCCAGGTTGAAAACTGGGAGAGGAGATGAAATGGAATGCAGTACTTGTGTTACACTTGGCTGCAAATTTCAGTGTTTGATCAAGGCAGGACTCACTGATTGACAAGTGTAGCTTCACACAGATTTCAGTCATATTTCTGTGCATGATGATAGAGAGGTGGAGCTAAGAAAAAGTACAATAACGGCAATGAACATCCTAACAGCATACTCACTAACACTATTGCGATAAAACCTTTTATTATCTTGGCATGCCAATTTAAACAAATACCAAGTTCTAAGTAATTTGTGATCCTTAGAGGAACAATAGACATTGCAGCATAATATGATGCTGTCTCATATATTCCTAAACAAGGAGCACTGGACAGGCACTAGTGTTTGCAAGGGTCTGATGGTGGTTGGGCTGACAGTGAGATCAAAATCTCTCCATGTTCTAGACATAATTCAGTGGAGCACATTAGGGGAATTGTGAGGAAGAGCATCATAAATTGATTCAAATCAATCTGATTTGAATTAATACAGCCAGGAAGTATTTAACAGACAATTTCATGCCAATTTTGTATATATGGCAATGGAGTTAGTTCCTTATTTTTTTTATTTTATTTTTTTTTACAATGGGCTTGTAAAAATAAAAGACTACAGTGTTTGCACAAAAACCAGCAGAAAGATGTTTGAATACTAATTTGTGAAAAGTGTCGGAAGAAGTTTGGTGGGAGTTACAAGGCACATGGGGAAAGGAGCAGTGAGGAGAGGAAATGAAAAAGTAAGAAGAAATGGATGGACGGACATTAAAGAGGAGTGGGGAGATGAATATTGGAGGGGAGTACCACAGGAACATAAGATGAAGAGTGAGAAAACTTGACTGAGCACAACCCAAGGTAGGCAAGGAAGTTTGGTGAGAAAATAATTGAGCATGAAGCAGGGCATCCCTTAAAAAATGCACGCTCAGCTGACTGACAAATAACAATCAAACAAACACAGTTAATTACTCAAAAAGACTAAAGACTTTGACATGCATTCTCTATGAAGTTCTGTTACTCTAAGCATTGCAGTTGCAGAGTTTCACCACTGGACAATTTGTCTTTACTCATGCGAATATTCACCCGTAATCTGGTTTACTACAGCAGTATGAACCCAAAATAAGCATTTTGCAGTAATTTAATTTCAAAAAATGGATCAAAAGGATGCCGAGATAACTACATCACGATTCTGATTTGTTGATCATATGAATTAAATCCTTTGTTCAGGTCTATCCTTTTGAAATGCTTGTTTTCTAAATGGCATTCGGATTGATCAGGGCTGTGCTATGCAAAGTTGTTTCATAGTAAAGATGAGTGAAAGCTGGAATCAAGGAACAGACACACATTTTTTGAACTTACCAGGTAGTTGCTGTAGACAGTGACGATAAGTGTGAATGAATACAAATCAACTTTTTAATCCCAGAAATTATAATAAAAGAAATTCAGAGCAGAATCCGGTGTGACTCTGGGTGTTTGTTTGTCCAGAAGTTATGACAATATATCTTTTTATTCTTTACTTTTTTCTCCCTTTTTCTTTTCTTATCACCTTGCCTTCATACTTTGGCTTCTCAGTCTTGGCCTCTGTTCAGTCACTGCCTTATTTTCCTCCTAACTTACTACACACTAACTTTAATTGTGTACACTATCAGATGGATTGCCAAAGAAGGAATGGGCAGACAAAAAGACTTAAGCTCCACTATCTGTTGGAAACAGTGTCACTGGCGGCTTTCAATCTCTTTCTCAGGACCGATCAATAAACTTCACACCCAGGACTCAAGTTCACCCAGCAAAGCAAGAGAAACAATTCAAGACCGGAGGGCTGAGGGATGTCAACCTTTTCACTTTGTGATTTTGACAACACACACGTCTTTTCTTTTGTTGAGGAAAGCTGCAAGCAGTATTAACTCCAGTTCCAAACAGTATTTCAAACAAATGTATCAACCAATTTAATCCTTATAGCAATGAGAGTTTCCAGTACCCTGTTTATGTGAAAGGGCCAACATGGTAAAAGCCATTATGGCAAGAGTTTTATTACATCCAGTGAGTGAGGTTCCTATACTTCCACAGTAGTAATATGGGTATTATACCGTAGCTTCCAATGACAGGTCTCTCTGGGTTGTGCAAAGTTGGTACAGTGATTATATATTCAACCAGACTCAGCATTCCTACAATGTATTCTAGAGGAAATATTTCACAATAATTTGTTGTGGCTACATGCGTATAGGAAGGAAGCTGTTTTTAGCCTGCTGTGCTACTGAGCAAAACCCTCCAAAATCCGTAGTGCAGTTTACTACATCTGGTCGATGAAACTAAACTAATAAAACACTCATTAGGAATTTTAGAAGTGAATCACCTTACCCTCCTGAATCCCTGCTGAATCAGCGCTCCCTTCATCAACTGAGGACACACCCCTTTTTACATCTCCTGCCAACCAATCCTCCTCAATCAATCATCTTGTCAATGACAGTATATGGAAAATAACTGAGATCCTGTTGTCTTTGCAGCAAGGAAGAAAGTCAACAATGCCCACAAACACATCATTGTGATTAGATGCTAGCTCCAACTGGGTTTTCCAATGAAAATCCCAGTTTCTTACAAAGACTTTTTTTTATCATATGCTAAAGGTCATGAGTAGACCGGATAAGCTGGAGAGAGACATGTCATTCATCATCAAGAAAATACACAATTTCCCACATCCAGTACTGGAGTATTGGAAGAAATATTTTACTTAAGAAAAAAATCTAAATAAATAACTAAGTGAATGAATGAATAAATAAATAAATACTAACCAATGGGCCAACACAAACAAAAACAAGGTAACCAACCATCTAAATAATGAACCAACCAACCACATAAACCTTATAAATAATAGAGTAACCAACCAAGTAACCAACCAGTCCCCCTTTACAAATAACCAACCAAGCAGTCAAATAAACAAATATCAAGGAATGGCACCAGTGGTAACTCTTTTCATCATGTTGGAGGTTGTGAATGGACCTGATCAATATTGTGAGGGATCTGAGGGGGACATGGGATTCACTCATTGATTTCTGTGGAGAAATTCTACTTCTGCCCCTTCTACGGTGAGTTCAGTATTAAGTTACCAAACGCTACAACTGGAGCTACTGAGGGTCTTCAAGGTTCTGCCCAAAGACACGTTTATGCTAGCTCCTACTGAAAATAATGTTAGGCCCTTTGAATTTGTTCAAGATTGTGGTGAAGTTGAGTCAGGTCCAAAAAAATGCTGGTGGATGAAATGTTTATGGCGTAAACAGGAGGTGATTGCTTACATTTACTGGTGAGTGCTTAGTGCCAAATTGCTTGGAGAAAGACGCCCCTGTGGTAAAAAGTGACCTCACGCTCCTGCTGAGTCAGCATTACCACCATAGTCTGAGATGTCCTCATGCCTTCAGCCAACCATCAATCAATACATACTTCCATCATTGTTTGAACAGTGCTACAGTTCTCTAAAGATCCTCCTTTAGTGGTGCATTGATCAGCTCCTTTGGACTCAGACTTGCTTGATTTAGTTCGAGAGCCAATCCCAACCCTGGCCCGGCATTAAAAGGTAAGGACAACTAAGAAAAAT
>NC_060172.1:15886087-15892870 GCF_021292245.1 Micropterus dolomieu | reverse complement strand
AAATGCTGGTGGATGAAATGTTTATGGCGTAAACAGGAGGTGATTGCTTACATTTACTGGTGAGTGCTTAGTGCCAAATTGCTTGGAGAAAGACGCCCCTGTGGTAAAAAGTGACCTCACGCTCCTGCTGAGTCAGCATTACCACCATAGTCTGAGATGTCCTCATGCCTTCAGCCAACCATCAATCAATACATACTTCCATCATTGTTTGAACAGTGCTACAGTTCTCTAAAGATCCTCCTTTAGTGGTGCATTGATCAGCTCCTTTGGACTCAGACTTGCTTGATTTAGTTCGAGAGCCAATCCCAACCCTGGCCCGGCATTAAAAGGTAAGGACAACTAAGAAAAATTAAGAATTTCAGTCCAACAGGAGACATTTACTGTCTCCTGATAAATACCCTTGTGAAGTGTGTACTACTGTGAAAGTAGAACTCAGTACAGTCTTTCAGTTAATTGTTTTCAACATGCTATTTTCTGCATTATGGAAATTAATACAATAATATATTCAATTGGGAATGGATACAAACTATTTCAGAGAGAGATTTGTCAAGTGAAATTGGAATATGTGCGTAAGTGGACATTCTTCCTAAATGTTCATTAAAATGGCTCCAACAAATCCAGAAGGAAACAATATTAAAATGTTCTCCCCATCTCAATTACTTCTACTCTAACATTTCCTTATACAATACTTTTGTATAATAATTCTGCCCCAAAGAAGAAACCCCTGGATCTTGCTTCTCACATGGCTCTTTCAATGCTTTTCACATTTTAATATGATCTCACTCTATTTTAGTTTTCATTTCTGAAGGGTAGCCAATTGCAAGTGAGATGCTGTGTCTGCTTGTGTAATTTCATAACGCAGATCGATATTTTCATGTTTAAGTCTTTATAATTAAGGCTGCATTAATGTTACGGTCAGGCAGCATAGCCTTACCTTTTATTCATGATTTTTCCATGCGTACAGAATATGTTGTACCCACTGGAGCACTGTTTTGAACACAGGTGTGAATCTTGAACGTGAACAGATCATGGATGTTTAATTTTTGTTAAACAGCGACAGCCAATGTGTGGACTATATGTGACGTGACAGAGATGTTGTGGACCACATTTACCACACACACACGCGCGCATACATATATATTATGGATGTAGACCCAAAAACATAATGTGTAAGTAAATTATCAATATTTTTCCTCATCAACCAGATGGTACATAAACCCCACCCCCCTCCCAATGTTCCTCCACGCAGTCTAAAAATGCCTCACACCCAAAGTCAGATGGTCTTCTTAATTAATTGGACTCATAAACACTGTAATTGGTTAGATGTCACTGCCAAGTGAGGCTAGTAGACCCTAACGATGTTCCCAGTAGTGACAATGAAATCTCCATTAAGGGTACATCAGTATTGCTCACTCTACAACCCTCAGTTACAGCTGAGTCTAATGGCCATTAGACTCCAGCGCAGGACTGACTTGGACTATGACAGTTTAATCAAATGCTGCATGCAGCTTGGGGTTTTTTGTGCTTTCCTCTGCGTATATGTGTGTTGATGTCCTAATGGAATGGTGTGTTTGTGTATGTCTGTTACTTACGCATGTTTAGTTATGGTGTACGTGTGTGTGCTGCGTGTTTGTGCATGGAAAGTATTAAGTATCCTGCTGACATCGAGTTGCAGTTTTTATTTTTGTTTTATTCATCGCATTAGTGAACTTCCCAGGTGGAAGAAACCTGCCTCTAACCTCTTCAGTCCCGTCGTTCAAAGACACCTCCAGAGAGTTTACACTCTTCCTGTTAAAGTTACTGTCACATGTAGCGTGATAACTACATGGCTGTATTAATCTGTATAGTGGGTGAATGATAGTGGTTCCTTATTTGTCTTCTCTTCATCTTAATGCTAACAACTGCAGTTTAGCATGGCAAGTTTTCCTTTTTGTGTAGGTTAAGGAGGACGTGTGTGTGTGTGTGTGTGTGTTTGTGTGTGTGTGTGTTTGTGTGTGCACTGTGGTAAGAATCACAAATTATCAGTCACCAGAAGCGTTGACATGTTGTGATATGGTTGATTCATTGGCTGCAGCTTTGATGAATGCTTAAAGGCACAAAGTTGTTAAGATGCAAGTGTGATAGGAAGAAAGGATGGGAAACAGTGACAAAGTTATTATAGATAGATAGCCTGTTTCCAACCTTCCTCTGACTTCCGGTGACTTACGTACATGGAGTTCTCACAGCTGAAGCAGAAAGCCTCACATAAGTGCTTACCGCAGGGGTTGTAAAATGTATTCCCCCGATTTCAAAATAAATGGCACCATATTGAATAACGTAGCTTTTTCTACCCAGATAATAAGCTTGTTTATAACTGCCCAAGTGTTGTAATAAATTTAATGCACATGGCACTTTTATACATATAGTGTAGAGTGGAATGCTGCTATAGACAGAAAAATAGAAAAAAATAACTTAAAAATAACTAGACGGACTACAGTTGTGAATGGAATCACTTTGGGTGGACGCTGTAAATATTTTGCACTATTTAATCCAGTAGGTGGCGGTAATGCCAACCACTATAAAACGACAAAGACGAATCAGGCCCCGATCAGACAGAAAGCGCTTTGCAGGTTCGAAAACGCGAGGCGCACAGCAATGGCTTTTTTGGTTGAATTTAGAAAAGCGCAAAGCGCTGCATTTTTTTAATGTTGCTAGGCAACTACCAAATCAGCTGTCCTGTCAGTCTAATCAAAGATTATAGTGCCAGTGATCTGTAGCCTAATCTTTGGTTTGCCGCTAAGTAATAACGGTCATATTAGCAGAAACTTGATCACAACTCACAGGTCTGTGTCTTTAGTTGTTAAAAACATCTGCTTTAAAAAAGACAAACGGAGGGCGCCTGCTCTGGCATTATTTCGAGGTGTACAAACACGCAGGAGACAGGGAAAGGGAGATCTGTGTAGACTACATAAGACCCTCAGAACGAGGAGACACCGCTGATAGTAGCCTACCAGTTGGTCCAGTAGCTTCATCTTAATGATGGTCGGTTTAAGGCTTATTTTAGATTGAGTCGGGGACAGACTGTTGCAGTCTGTGGACAATCCAAGCAACTGTAAACTTCTGTAAGCACAACTGAGGACACGTCTCTCCATTCATTAGATTGGACAGTGTGGGGGGCGGGTGCGAAATATTTTCAACTTCAGAAAGGGGTCAGATCGCCAGAAAGGTTAAGAACCCCTGGCGTAGAGGGATGTCATGTGATGTATGTTGAAGTTCATGGGATTTCTTGTTTTGTTTCTGTTTCACACCGTGGTATCGAATTGGGTATTGAGAATCGTGGAATTTCACTGGTACTGGTGTTGACTTCTAAATTTATGGTATCATGACATCCCTAATGCTCATCTCATTGAAGGAAACCTTTACTGGGCAAATGTTGATTGACTTGATAGACACCTGCCACTGTGGATATTGGATCTGTGACCTTTCAGTCAGGGAACTAGCCAGCCCAACTTGCTGACTTAAGTCTTTATCGTGTTTTCTATTTTATTTCTAATAGGGGTGAATGTATTTATGCTCTTTGAGTATTTTTCCGAAACTCTGCTTGGCAAAGCATCAACAGTAGTGACAAGAGCTCCAGCTTTAATCTGCCTGTGTCGCTCTGATGCATTTGACATGGACATGTTTGCTGAAGGAGGGAAAGTTGAAGCAAACTATAGGAAATTATTACCTGTATATACATTTTCTCAGTGAAATGAAGTGTGGGTTTATGTATTTTTTATTTGTCTGACTGCTGTGCATTGGCCTAGATCTTGCCCGTCTTCCTGGGGATTGCTTGTAATGTTAATGATACAGAAATGTTCCTGTTTGCTCTCAGTTGAACCAGCATGTCAGCTACTGTAATTGCCTAAAAAGCATAAGTTGAGAAAAGTTAAATCAAACAAGTCAGGTGTCTTACCAGTGTATCCTATTAAAGTGATATGTTTTACCATTATATTGTTTCTGGGAGCTGATATTTCCACTTTTTATCTTGCAGGCAGCAGGCGCAAAACAAACAGGTTTTGGTCTATGCACTTAAAGGTATCTAACAACTTCCTTTTCTCTTTCTCTTGCTATTTCTAAATTTATTTGCATGGACATTACCTACCCACATAAGTACAGTTGAGTTTAGTTACTTGACAATATTAAATCTATCCATCATAATCCACCATCCATTCCTGTGAAAAAGATTGACTTTTTCTTTTGGAGTATACAGTATAATTATACAAAACAGTGTGAGAGGGACTGTCAGAGAGACAAAGAATTAGAATTGTGGCGATCATCTCACCCTCCGTTTTCTGGTCTCAGCAACCCATGCCCACTCTCACCTCTGCCCGCCTGTTCCCTCCCTGCTACTGCTTACCCTTGCCCTCTCCCAGAGGATAATGAGTTTAATTAAAACACTTAAACTTCACAGGTCAGAACAAGGGGGAGAATAAGAGGTGGCTGAGATAAAATGCTTAGGCAAATTCCTTGCCTCGCTCTCATTTCTTCTCTTTCACACACTCCTTAATTTTTTCTTTTGGGTGAAACTACTCAGTCTCTTCTGTGACTCATAACCACAAGGTTAATCACAGCAGCAGCCAAATTGTCTATCTCGGTCAGTCTCTCATCGAGCAGCTGAAGCCCCAGGAGCTCTGCAGTTGGCTGACTTCTTTGATCTCCTCTGCTGTACTGTATGGTATTTATTCTTAAATGTTACAGTTGAAAGCACTAAAGAATTTTACCACAGTTCTTCTGCCTTTGCCTCCTCACGGTAGTACTTCAGCTTACTTCACTCCTTTTGATTGTGCTTTGGTAAGATTTCTGAATTTCAGTGTTTTTTCTTGGTGAGGGATTCATTTCAGTCATTCTACTTTTGCTCTTTTCTGATCATTTTCTGCACAAATTTTTGCAGTGTTTTGTCTCATGTTTTGGGCAAGCTTAAACCTGCAGTGCGGAACTTTTGTCTTCCCTTCCTGGCAGTGAGAGTAATTACACAAACACTGTCCAAGAGCAGTAACGCCACATCTGTGTCTGCCCTCAGTCCCTTCTCTTCTTTCAGCGCTCTCCAATGAGGAAAAGCTACACCAACTGGACCATCAGAAATTTTTCTTGGACGCTGTGAAACATATCATTACCAGTACCGCTACAGACACCAGATTTAAAAACTTTGGTATACTGAGAATTGCAGAGGGATTTACTTGGCGACAATGTGTAACTCATTTGGCAAGGGCTTGAATGTAACAAACTTTATTATTATTTTTTTAAAGATTAAATGCCACAAATCCAGCTTTAATTGGAAATGTGTCTAAAAATGTGTGTTTTAGGACACAATAATTGAGTAAAGCATGCTATTTGCTTTGACATCATTGTAGCTGATGGCATAACGCATTACCAGCCCAAGCTGGCAAATAGTCCAAACTGCAACCTCTATGCAAATGTGCCACTGCATTGTTTTCATTTGATGTGTGGGTGGAAGTTGAGCAAGGAAAAGGGAGGGACTATAAGAGTAACTATTGCAGACTCAAGAAAGCTTCCTTGCATGGACAGCATAAGAATCCTTGACCTCTATCTTCAATGTGTTGTTTTTTCCATTGCTTTTATATTATAGGATCTAAAGATTGTTTTCTGTTGTATAAACTCAACTTTCATTTCAAGGTTTTAAGCTAGTTCCATTACTAATTAAACAAACCCAAACCCTGTTTATCAACTTATGTATATTAATTTATGTACTTATTTCTGCTTTTGGTTTTAAGAGCAAATACTCTAAGCTCCTTTCATGGATCATGTCCAGATATGACAGTTTTGGGATTCTAGTAGATAATATAATATTTATGATTTCTTCTATCAAACTTAGCTTCAGAGGGCTTTTTTATAGCACTTCTTCTAACTTTAATTTTTCTTTTATGTTGAGACTTGGGAATGCAGAAGAAAATTCAGGTTGGAATTGGGGGTTTGACAATTTGTTTTAACTTAAAGAATATATATAAATCATGATTTAGAAAGTTTGTTATGAACCCCTGTGCTGCCTGCCAATACATGCTTTTACTGATTTTTATGGTCTCCTAACTTACAAGGTCTAGGATGGCCTAGCACCATCATGTCTGACAGAATCAGGCCATATACTGTCCTACACATGACTGTCCTCTGTGCTTACTCCCAAATAAATGGGAGCACAGCTGCAATGCGTATTCACCTTCAGACACGTGACACTTGAAAGAAAAAGAAACATAACGAGGGCGTCACTGTATGGTCTATGTACGAAAATGATCATATGAATATGACTGTATTTCTTAAGGAAGCTTAAGAAGGTCAAATTCCTGTGTCAAGTTCTTTTTTTAAACTCATTTAGCTGACACTTTTATCCAAAATGACATACAGTCACTACATATGTTAGAGCTTGCACACCTCTGGAGCTATATAGCTCTATAGGGTTAAGTGTCTTGCTCAAGGACACATTGGTGGATGTGTCACAGTGGGAATTGAACCTGGGGCTCTCACACCAAGGCCACATGTCCTATCCACTGCTCCATCGCCACCCTTCCTTGTTCTTGTCAGCTTTTACAGAGGAGCAATAGAAAGCATCCTGACTGAAAACATTACTAACTGGCATAAATATAAATATCTGTACCATTTTCATTCAGTCTATAGCAATATCACCTTTACTGTCTGTACCTCTGTGTGTATATTGTGAAGGCGGCCTCCCTCCCCTTCCATCTCTCTCTCTCTCTCTCTCTCTCTCCCTCTCTCTCTCCCCCCCCCCCCCCCCCCCCCCCCCCCCCCCCC